>NC_056733.1:818608172-818908172 GCF_019279795.1 Protopterus annectens
ATAAGGTTTTCTTTAGGTGGAGCATGTCCATCAGTTCTGGGTTGGACATGGTCTTGTATGTCAGGCAGAGATCACCTCTGAGTACAACTGGAGTTTCTTCAGTCGAGCTGCATAGGGCATCTGTTTGAGGCCATTGATCCTCTTGGGTAAGGTACTTCTTTGGTCTTTCCAGCTGTTGCAGGTGTCTTGTAAGTTACATCCCAAATGGGGCGTTGTACTCTAAGATGGGTCTGATGAGTAGAGGGGGGCACAGTGACCTCTTTTGATCTGGATGTGAACCCTTTTGTGATTAGGTAGGCTACGTAGAAGGATTTTCTAACCACTTTGGCAATGTGATTATCAAAGGTGAGATTACTGTCTACTTGGGTCCCCAGATCCCTTATTACGTCTTCTGTATTTAGGGGACTACCACCTATGTGGTAGTTTGTGGGTACTTTGTTTTTTCCAAAGGGGATGACTATGGACTTTTTGGCATTTGGCTTGAGGCCATGATTTTGACACCAGGTATCCATCTCAGTGAGACCCTTTTGGAGGATGCCTGTGTCAGCCGCAGAGTCAGTTATAGCCTCTAGTTTGTAGTCATCTGCGAACTTGGTCAGCCATAGTCCTCCTGTGCTTGCCTGTACCTCTGAGAAGTATATGCCTAACAGGAGGGGTCCTAGGACAAACGCCACTTGTAACCAGTTTAGAGTCGGACCTAGCTCCCGCAACTCTCACCATGTGGGTTCTGTCTGTGAGCCAGTTGGCAACCCATCTTGTGACATAGGGGTTTATGTTCAGGCTGGTGAGCTTGTCTATAATACCAGAATGGGGAATGGTGTCGAAGGCCTTAGCAAGGTCAAGGTAGGCTGTGTGTACCACCTTTCCCTCGTCTATAGTCTTGGTAACTGTCTCAAAGAAGTCCATCAGGTTTAGGAGGCATGATCTGCCCTTAAAGCCAAACTGGGTAGTGTCCAGTGTTTGGAGGTTCCCAATGTCTCTGTTAATGAGTTTCATTATGTGCTCCATAGCCTTGCAGACCAAGCTAGTCAGGCATATAGGGCGATAGTTCCCGGGGTCTGTTGTGGCTCCACCTTTGTGGAGCGGAATAACCATTGCTGTATGCAACTCTATGGGTATGTAGCCTGTGGAAAGGCTGAGTTTGAACAATGTGTTTAGGTGAGGGGTTAGTTCATCTTTGAGCTCGTGTAGGACGCAGCCTGGGACACCGTCCGGTCCCATTGATGTGTTTTTGGCTTTGGAGAGGGCTGTTTCAACCTGAGTGTGTGTGATTTCAGGGACTCTACATTCTTCTGGTATGGTTATGGTCCCTTTTGGGGGTGAGAGGGGGGTGGCGTTTGCACTGAACCTGTCTGCCAGGATGTTGGCTATATCGGTCGGTTCAGTGTATTTTGTGCCATTCTGCACCAACTCCGAGCAGATCTGAGCATTGCCCCTTAGATTCTTGACATAGCTAAAGAACGCCTTGTGGTTATCTTTGGAGTCCTTGGCAAATTTTCTTTCAAAGCTCACCTTGGATGATTTTGAGGGATCGTTTTTTCTTGCTGATACTGATCAGGGATGTCTTCCCTTCTTGGGATTTTACTCTCTTCTGTACTAGTTTCCTCCTATTGTGTATAGCTTGTTTATGGCAGGAGTCCACCAGACTGGTTTCCTTTTCTTGGAGGAGTGAGTCTTGGTTTTGCTTGGGATGGCACGATCCATGCATTCTTGTAGCTGCCCGTAGAATGCATTAGTAAAGGATTTTGCAGCTTGGACAGTGTTATCCTTCAGCTTGGGGGCTTTGAAACTTTCCACCTCGGTCTTAAGTAACGTGAAGTTTCTTTTGAAAAGTTTTTCACGGTGGCTTTCTTGTCCAGGGGTGGGGGCGGAATATGGATATCCAAAGTGATTTGTTTATGGTCAGATCTAACCAGCAAGGGGTTGACCTCTGGTGTGGAGCACCGGTCGCCCATGTTGGTGATGACCAGGTCCAATATGTTGTCACCTTTGGTGGGAGTGTTGACCAATTGAACCAGGGCGTTTGAGTTTATAAATTCTAGGAAAAGTTGGGCAAGGGAATTAATACTGGAGTAGTTCTCCCAGTTAATGTGATGTTCTCCTCCAAAACACGCACACACACCTACTTTCTGGAGAAGACTGCAGCAGTCTAGCCTGAAATGGGCAGCCCCAAATGACCAGGCTGCATAGTCAGACGTCGATGACAGTTTTTCTCACAACAAAAAACTTGAGATAACATAGGTTACGATCTCTTTTTTTTTTTTTTTTTTTTTTTTTTTTTACAAAACAGCATATTGATACCTATGCAGGAAACATCCAAACCTGTGGAAGTCAGACCGGTGGTTATTTGTGGCTAATACTCGGGCATTGTAAATGATACTACAGCATCGATACTTGTATTTGAAGATCAGCTGTTTGAGCATGGTTATACACTTATGCTTTACCTGAGATTAACAGGCAGCTGACTCCACCTCAGAGCCTGGCTGCATCAGTAGCTCTCTTGATTTTGCTATTTTTGCCAGTTTTAGTCACACTAGTCACTGAGGCTGGTAGGGAACTCTCCAGTAGGCTGGCCCATGCATTCATAAGGGAATACTCATTTGTGGTAGAGCTGTAATTAGTGCTGTCGCACACTGTTAGCTTACATATGAGCCTGATGCATCTTGAGACACAGTCAAGATGCACATGTCAGCTCATTATGAGTATCAGGTCCCCACAGGACAAGTAAACTGGTCCAGCTTGTCAATTATTTTCTTGGAGTGCTGCCCCTTGAACAACCCCCTTTTTACTTCATGAGTGGAACCTGAACTTTATGGTCAACACAGTTGCCTCTTTACAGTTGGAGTTTTGCTGCCTTGGCAGAGTTTAACTTTATTTCTTTAAAGACCGTCTTCCTGGAGGCCATCAGTTTTGTGTGTAGCATCCCATTGCATTAGGTCCTTATGAATAGGGGGCAGTATCTGGTGTATCACAAGGATCTATTTAAATGCGAATGCCCTCTTCCTTGCAAATGGCATTTCTGAGTTTACCTTGGACCTGTCCATTCACCTCCCAGCCTTATTTATGGAGGTGGAAACCTGACCAGAAAGAGATGTTTACATTCTGTATGTTCACTGTTTGCTCAGCTGTTACTTACTATGGGTGCACAGGTTTAAGAAGACTATGTAGTCTCCTTTGCATTAGGTATGCAAAAGTTCACACTTGCTAAACAGGCACATTCAAAGTGGGCTGCCATCTGCACTGTTTCCATCAAGGTAGTCAACTGCTGGTTGGAACGTGAAGTCAAAGCCATTTCGATTTTACAGTAGCCGCCACTCCAGTGCATTTTCGGAAATGTATTTTGCAAATACTTTGATGTTCTTCATCTCACATTGCTGCAGTCATAACCTGTGGGTAGTCCGCTGTCCTCGGTCGGCCCGAATACCAAAGTGTTAGGCTGGCGTCGGTCATGGTCGCTCAGATCTGACGTCAGTACGCCATGGTATTAAAGCGCATGACCGACGTCATATCCTCAGTCTTTCTTGCCGCATGGTCCGAAGCAGAAGCAGCGTTTGCAAGTGCCGTTCGGCGTTCTGAAATTTTCGTATTCTGAGTTTCAGACCGAAACCAAGTTGGCTAAGTACCCCGTTGGGGAATTTTTTTGTTTTTTCTTGCCTCAGTTAATTCCGGATGTCAGAAAAAGTGAATAATTGTATTTCTTGTGGGAAACAGATACCGCATAGGGATTACCACTCTCTCTGTATTCCTTGTTTGGGGCCTGAGCACGACGTAGTCGGGTGTCGCTTTTGTGCTAGATTTAATAAGCGCACCATTAAACGTAGGTTAGATTGCGCTAGGCTTGTCTTCGGTAAGTGGTGTAATTACAATATGCCGTCGGATCCTCCGATGCCCGCTACCGCTAAGAAACGCAAGGAAAAATCATTAAAGTCCAAGCAGGATGAGTCGTCAGTTCCGGACGCCGGTTCTTTAGAAACTACGGTGGAATCTGTGGATCCAGCCGAGGTTTCAGCTGAGTCTCAGGGGGAGCCGTTAATTTTGCAAGATGTGGCCTCTCAGGAGTCGGGCTAAGGTACCTTCCAAGGTCAGGCCTGGTTTGTCTTCCTCTGGTGTCAGTCCTAGTTCTGCAGGTTCTGTACCTAAAAAACACATGCTAAAAATGGCAGAAGATTTGATTTCCTTAATCAGGGGTTCTATGCCCCCTCCAGATAAGAGGCCTAGGGTGGAGCCAGAGGTGGAAGGTTTGGAACATTCTTCAGATTACTCAGAGTCTTCGGCTGAAGACATTCAGGATTTTCCTCCTTATTCTGATTCAGACGCAGAGGATTCCAGTCCTTCTGCTTCTCCTCCAGAGGATTTTTCTTTTTCAGAAACCCTGCATTCTATGAGGGAGCATTTTAAATGGGAAGGTCAGGATTTCTCAGATTCCCGAAAGAGGCTTAGGGAATTTTTGTTTTTACCACAATATCGGCCCTTGGCTATACCTCCTGTTTTGGATGTTGTTCAGGATGTTTTCTCTGAGGCTTCCCTTAATCCAGACTCTTTGCCTCCTGCGCCAGTTAAACCAGATAGGTATTACAGAGTGCCAGAGGCTCATAAATATCTGTATAAGAGCCCAAGGGCTGACCCAGAAACTATTAGCCAGGGACCTAAGGGTGTCAGGGCTTCTGTTGTAAAGAATCCAGTTCCTATGGATAAAGATTCTAGAGCTTTGGATCGGTGGGGTAAAAAAGTGTGTACCTCTTCCACTCTAGCAATGAGGGCTTTGAATTGCCAGTTTCATATGTTGAAGTACCAGAATTTTCTCCTTACTCAGTTAAAATCTAAGGTAGATGCTTTGGCAGAGGGCATAGAGTGTAAGGAATTACAGGATTTGGTTCATGCCTCTGATCAGGTGGGTAAGCATTCTTTGCAGTGTGGTTTCGATGCTTTACAGGCTTCTTCCAGGGTGGCTGCCACTGGATCAGTTATTCATAGGCACGCCTGGCTTAAGGATCAGAACTTGTCAGAGCATGTTAAAGCTCGAATTTTGGATGCTCCTCTTCAGTCTGAAGTTTTGTTTGGTTCTCCTGTGGAGTCAGTCTTAAAGAAAATGGAAGACAAAGCTAAGTCTATGCAGACTGTTAAGGATTTTTTGCAGGTGCAGCCCCCTAAGTTTAGCAGAAATTGGCCTACTAAGGGATGGGCTTACCCTTCTTCTGATTTACAGTCTAGGGGCAGATCTAGACGTGGTAGGGGCAGAGCTCAGGTTTCTTTCAGGCCTAGAACGTGGAGTTCCCCTGCACAATCTACAGGTGAGGGCAGGGGCCAGTCCTTTCGTAAACAGACCCAATGACCTGCATCTTCAGCTGCCAGATCCTTCCTGTCTGGCAGCTCCTCTGGGAGGAAAGTTGGCACTCTTCAGGCAAAACTGGCTTTTAGTCACCCAGGACAAATGGGTGTTGGACATTACAGACCGAGGCTACAAGTTTTATTTCCACACATTGCCTCCTTTCAAAGGCATGCCAGACGTTCCTCCTCAGCAAAGGGTGGAGGCTCACAAACAGATTTCTTTACTTCTTCAAATGGGGCCTATACAGCAGGTCCCTCTGTCAGAAGTGGGCCTAGGATTTTATTCTCACCTGTTTCTTGTACCAAAGAAAGGAAACACTTGGAGGCCAATTTTGGATTTATCTATCCTCAACACATACCTGGACATTCCAAAATTCAAAATGTTGACTTTGCAACAACTTCTGCCTCTGTTGGGCAAAGATCACTGGATGGTAACTCTGGATCTCAAAGAGGCTTATCTTCATATTCCTATCAGGCCCAGTTGCAGGAGATTCCTGCGTTTTCGGGCTGGGGCTTTACATTATCAGTTCTCTGCATTGCCCTTTGGCTTATCTACTGCGCCCAGGGTGTTCACAAAGGTTCTGGCTCCGGTGATAGCCTTCTTAAGGTTAAGAGGAATACAAATTTATCCTTATTTGGACGACTACCTGATTCTTGCTCAAGACAAAAACAAGCTACTTCACCATCTACAGTATGTTATGGCAGTGTTAAGGTGCCTAGGGTATTCTGTGAACGAAACGAAGTCCAGTCTAGTACCCTCTCAGGAAATGTGCTTTCTGGGTGTGAGACTGAATACAGCCTCCCAGATGGCTTTTTTGACCCCGGACAAGCAAAGAAATCTTACACTTTACTTCCAACAATTGTCTCTACGGTCCAGGCTGACTGCAAGGACAGTCCTTTCAGCCTTGGGGTTCATGGCATCTTGTATTCTGGTGCTTCCCAATGCCAAGCTGCATATGAGGAAGCTACAATGGTATCTCAAAAGTGTATGGACGCAACACTACCACGATCTGGACACTGTCATTCAGATAATACCTTGCATTCAAAAGGAATTTTTGTGGTGGGCTCAGGAATGTCACCTAAACAAGGGACTCTGTGACCCGACCAGAGGCGAGTCAGATCTTAACGACAGATGCCTCAGACAAGGCTTGGGGAGCACACCTCAATGGAAAATGGGTTCAAGACACGTGGCCTGCCAGACTTCAACATTTACATATCAACTTGAAGGAGATGTTAGCAGTCCAATTTGCATTGATGGCTTTCAAGGATCTACTTCACCCAGGACAAGTGTTGATTCAAACAGACAACGCAACTGTCATGTGGTACATCAACAAGCAAGGGGAACCCATTCGACCCTCTTTGCAGGCAAGCTATGATTTTGTGGGAGACTGCTCTCAGTTTGCACCTCACTCTTCAGGCAAGGTTTCTGCCAGGAGCACAGAACTCCTTAGCAGATGTTTTGAGCAGACAGATGGTGGATCCCCACGAGTGGAAGTTGGATCCTCATGTATTTCGACAGTTGACAGTGATTTGGGGGACTCCAGACATAGATCTGTTCGCTTCTCCACTAAATTTCCAGTTGTCAAAGTTTTGCACAAAGATGTTTCATCCAAAAGCTTGGAAAGTGGATGCTCTATCATTCAGTTGGAACAATCTTCACGTCTATGCCTTTCCTCCTCTGCCTCTCCTTCCCAAGGTGCTCTTGAAGGTCAGACAGGACAAGCCCTCCATGATTCTAATAGCTCCAGATTGGCCACGGCAGCACTGGTACCCTCTGCTGAGGAGTTTAGTACGGGAGCCTCCTTGGCCTTTGCCATCAATTCCACACCTTTTGTCTCAGGCAGGCAATCATTTCCTCAGTGTCAGGATACAGCCCCTGCATCTGACAGCCTGGCATATTCTGTTCTAGAACCTGGAGGGTCGCAGCTTCCTCAACAAGTTTTGAATGTCATTTTGGAGGCCAGAAGGCCTAGTACAAGGAAAGTTTATGCTGATAAATGGAGGAGATTTTTTATTTGGAGCAAAGCAAAGAGCTTTGATGTTTCCAGGCCTAATTTGAGTGTTTCACTTCAATATCTTACAGAATTATTAGACAAGGGTTTGTCTTTCTCCTCTGTAAAAGTTCATGCTGCAGCCATTTCTGCTCACTATGACTGTGACCCACCATTATTCTCTCATCCTTTGTTTAAGCAATTCCTTAGATGGGCAAAGAACATAAGACCCCAGTAGAGCTCCTACTCCTTCCTGGGATCTCAATTTTGTGTTGGAAAAACTTACTTTACCTCCTTTTGAACCTGCAGCTACATCTGAGTTGAAGTTTTTGTCTTGGAAGACTGCTTTTTTGTTGGCCATTACGTCTGCTAGAAGGGTATCTGAATTACAGGCTCTAATGGCAGTTGAACCCTTCCTGATTTTTCATAAGGATAGGGCATCTCTGCGTACGAACCCTACTTTTATGCCTAAAGTGGTTTCAAATGTGGCCTTGAACCAATCTATTCATTTGCCTACTTTTTATGCTGATCCCCAAAATAAAGGGGAGAAAATTTTGCACACTTTGGATATTCACAGGCAGTTGCGTTATTATTTGAGCAGGACTAAAGGGTTCAGACAGTCTCAACAGTTATTTGTTTCTTTTGCTTTGGGCTCTCAGGGGAAATGTTTCAAAACAAACTATTTCTAAGTGGATTGGCCATTGTATTGCTTTTTGTTATTCTCATCATGGTAAGGAGATTCCGGCTGGAATCAGACCTCATTCCACTAGGGCTACTGCCACTTCTACTGCTTTTTTAGCCGGTGTAGCTACTAAAGATATTTTGGAAGCAGCTACTTGGAGTTCAGTGCACACTTTTTCTAAACATTACCATCTCCCTCTTTATTCCAAATCTAGGGCTGGGTTTGCCACTGCAGTCTTACAGGGCATGTTAGCAGCTCCCAATGCTTTATGATTTTGCCAACCTCCCTTTACCTTTGCTTTGGGATTCTACCCACAGGTTATGACTGCAGCAATGTGAGATGAAGAACATAGTACAGTTTTGTACCTACCATAAATGTAGATGTTCGAAGATCCACATTGCTGCAGTCCAATTTACCCTCCCTCCTTCCCCTCTGTAGTTTGGAGTGGTTGTCTGGTTTGGGTTGTAAATATTGTTTGTACATGGGTTTTGGAGGTTTTTCTGTTTTTGGCTATGGCCTTTCTTTTTAGGGCCTTCTGACATTTGGGGCAAGAAAGACTGAGGATATGACGTCGGTCATGCGCTTTAATACCATGGCGTACTGACGTCAGATCTGAGCGACCATGACCGACGCCAGCCTAACACTTTGGTATTCGGGCCGACCGAGGACAGCGGACTACCCACAGGTTATGACTGCAGCAATGTGGATCTTCGAACATCTACATTTATGGTAGGTACAAAACTGTACTTTTTCAATGCCCATATTCACCAGATATACTGTAGGTACAGCAGTCTTGTTCTTCTGGGAAGTTCAGTACTGCAGAACTCCACCTTGCAAGTTCTGTCCTCTACAGTCTTCCTGCTTCTTCCACCCTCACTGCTTGAGATTCAAGTCAGTCAAGAACCCATCAGGAAAGCCAACTCTGCAGTGTAGAGGGATAAAGCCATGCCTAGGTTTCAGGTGACCCAAATTCATGTAACAGAGTGGGCACCTGAAGGAGCTGGTGGAGGAGGATGGGAGTGAGCTATTGCCACTCTGCACATTCTTGGGGGTGGTGTCTGTAACTTACCATAAGTGGCACCTAGTGAGAGCAGTTGTGTTCACCCTATGGAGCTCGAGCCTAGAGAGCCTGTGCTGCCATGTATAAGGCACATAGTAAGCCAAGGTAAATTCGGTGTGCAGAAATACACTTCCGTTTTGGATGGCAGAATATAGTGTAGCTTGGAAGAGTCATCACAGGGAAAGGGGTGTTCCCTGAGGGAAAGGGTAGGCCACCCCACAGGACAAGTAAACTGGTCCAGTCCCTGCCATTTGACTGTTGCCACGGAAAAGATGAGTTGATACGGGATTGTTAGGGAGGAGAAAATGGGCCATGGGGTTCCAGCCATGTTCAGGAATTCGTGGCTCCCACCACAGTGAATTGAATGGGCCAGTTTGATGCAGGTAGAGGAGCTGTTGAGTCCAAGGACTGGACAGAGTCTCATTGATATCACTGACAGCATCTGTAAATCACTTCTTAGTGGGTTTTAACCCACATCAGGGACTGTTATTGGTGGTTCATCTGCAGTCTTTTTCCGTCCCCCTATGGGCAGTCATCTGCTCTCAAACCAAATTTTCATTTTTGGTGCTTCGTGCAACTCAGATTAATGTATGCTTGTATATTATTTAGCTTGTAGATACAAGTTTTAATTTTCTTTCCACTTTATAAGAAGTTGCTTGCTAAATAGCTAGGGAGAAAAGTAGAGTGCAAGGGATATGTGCACTTCTATGTACAATATGTGACATTCAGTGTTTATCAAAATGGGAATGTTTAAATCCCAGAGTGTGGTAGTGTCCCACATATTTGCCAGAATACAGTTGGTGGAAAATATGAGCCAAGTAAAGAGAGATGTAATTGGAGAGTTCTGACTTTGTATCATCTGATACATTGTGAATACTTTTATGTTTGATAGATTTTTGACTTTTTTGATTCTAAATGAGCATGTACAGGTCTGCCTGTGCACGTTAACAAGTTGACAGATGTAAACAAACAACATTTTTCAGGAATGGCCATAGTTAATGATCTACAGTATATTGCTTTGCAAACATAAATTAATTTTTTTTATAGTCAACCCCATTTCTCATGGCTCATTTCTGAGCTGTGTCCACACTTTTCACTCCTCCTCCTCCCATTGCAGGGGATCATTTGCATGTGTGCAAAGCAGTCCGCTTAAGATAATGGGGGAGGGGTGTTCAGAAACCATTAGTTATGCAAAAAGCTGATTCTCATGATCCTTTGTATATCATTTACCCACTTTTATGGACTGCAACTGAAGTGGCTAATTATGTGCTTCTCAAATGGTTTAAAAACACATACGAGATGCAGATCTACCAATATTCTTTGACAGCTGTTTTTGTTTTTAAAGAGGGCTGTCAGGAAATAGTGTTTGGTATAAGCACTACCTATTTCTAAATATTCTTAGTACTTATTTGTCTGCAAAATGTCTACAGATTTCTGTAAATAACGACTGTATATGTATAGTGGCATATCACCCATTCTAGGCATTACACAAAGTGGAAGGATGTCTACACAGTGTAGCTTCGCCTGTTTATGATACCTGTTTAAAATTAGAAGGTGGTGGCAATGTGCAGATGTTCTTCGTGTTTCACTGTTGCAGTCATTACATTTGGGTTATCTGCTTGCAGGTTGCCCTCAGTCAGCCTGATTAACAAAGTCTTGGGTCCTGCGTCAGTTGCTGTCCCTTCTTCCATGATGTCAGGGGTATAAAACATGCAGCCGACGCCATTACATCAATCTTTCTTGCTGTGCGGTGCCCGAAGCAGAAGCAGTTCGCAAGTGCCGTTCGGCCAAATCCCGAAATTTTCGTTTTCGAGTTTCAGAACCGAAGTCTTCAACTAAAGCTAAGTACCCCGTTGGGGAAAATTTTTCCTGCTCCTTACCGATGTCAATAAAAGTTAATAATTGCATTACTTGTGGAAAGCAAATACCTCATAAAGATTTTCATTTGTACTGTATTCCTTGCTTAGGCCCTCACCATGACGTACCTTGCTGTCGGTTTTATGCTTTATTTAATCAGCGCACTATCCATTGTCAGTATATTTTTGCCTCTAAATATTTCGGTTCTTGGTTTAATTATCCAGAAATTTTGTCGATTAGCCATCCGACTACCGGGATTCTGAAAAAACACAAAGATAAAGACAGAGACAGACCGCGAGGTCCAAAACTGACGACGACGCTTCTCCTAAGCCAGTCGCCAGTTTAGTACTCAGTGAGGCACTTTCGCAGCCCCTGATACCTGCTACTTCTGATCCGCAGGCCTCTACTGAGACCCATTCGGAGTCCGGTATGCCACGAGATGCTTCAACTATGGAACCCGCGGATGTCTACCTTGGATGGGTTTGGAGCCGCTGTGCAGGCACCGGCTTCTGAGGGTATATTCAGGCCTACAGACTTGCATATTAAATCAACGCCGCCTTCATTACTTAGGCCTAAATCTCGATCCATGTTTAAAAAACTGACGCCCAGGCCACATGCTTAGGCCTCTATGCCTAAAAAACAAATGATAAAAATGGCTGAAGATCTAATAACTCTAATCAGGGGTAGCCAACCTCCCCCTTCTAAGAGGGCTAGGACTGAGGTTGATTATGAATCTTCTGATCAGGATTCTGTTTTTTCTGACTCTTCTGATGACCTGGATTTGCCCTTACCTACTTATGAGGATTCTGATGCAGAGGACTCTGTTCCCTCTGCTTCCCCTCCTGAGGATTTTTCTTTTGGGGAAACCTTACATACTCTAAGGGAGCATTTCCACTGGGAGAGCCAAGCCAGGATTTTTCTGATTCATAAAAGAGACTTAGGGATTTCCTTCTCCTACCTCAGCATAGGCCTTTAGCTGTTCCTCCTGTACTAGACATTGTTGATGATGTTTTCTTGGAATCTAGTTTGGCCCCTGATTCCCTGTCTCCTGCTCCCAGAAAACCTGACAAATAGTACAGGGTCCCCGAGTCCCACAAGTTCTTTTTCAAAAATCCTATTGCAGATCCAGAGACTATTTCACAGGGGCCCAAGGGCATTAAGGCTTCTACTGCTAAAAATCCTACCCATTCTGATAGAGACTCCAGGGCTCTGGATAGATGGGGTAAGAAGGTTTACACTTCTGCAACCTTGGTCAGTAGGGCTTTAAACTGCCAGTTTCATATGTTAAAATATCAGTAACATGTTATTGGACTGCTTAAACAGAAAATGATGTTGATTCCTGACTGTGTGGAAAATAAAGAATTACAGGATTTAATGCATTCTGCCAAACAAGTTGGAAAACATACTTTGCAATGTGGTTTTGATTCCTTAGAGGCCTCTTGCAGGGCTGCTGTTACAGGGTCTGTGCTCAGAAGGCATGCTTGGCTTAAGGAGCAATCTTTGCCTGATCATGTTAAAGCTAAATTGTTGGATGCTCCTTTAAATCAGGACTGCCTGTTTGGCAACAAGGCTGAGGAAGTTCTTAAAAAGATGGAAGTAAAGCTAAATCAATGCAAACTGTTAAAGATTTTTTACAAATTCAGCCTCCTAGATTTAGTAGGCACTAGCCCTCTAAGAATTGGTCCTTTCCAGCCCCTTCCAGGTCTTCTCAAGCCAAACCTAGACACAGCAAAAACCTCAGGTTTCAATCCCAGGGGACCCACAGAACTAAGCAGTGGGGGGCCTCCACTTCCAAGTCTGGGAATAATAAGACTCCCCCCTATGGTAAACTGTCTCGATGACTTCCTTTTAAAATTTCCAAGCACTTATCATCTGACTGCCTCTTTGGGGGGAAAGATTGCTCTTCATGCAAAGAATTGGGAACTCATTACCCAGGACAAATGGGTTTTAAATATAGTATCCCAGGGATACAGATTTCACGTCCACACACTGCCAAGACCAAGTGGGTGGCCGGACCTACCCCCAAATCAGTGGGCAGAGGCCCAAAAACAAGTACTTTCTCTCTTAAGCATGGGGACTATTCAGCTGGTACCAGAAGAGGAAAAGGGACAAGGTTTCTACTCGAGGCTTTCCCTGGTACCCAGAAAAGACAATTCATGACTTCCTATCCTGGACCTGTCTACTGTAAACACCTTTTTGGAGATTCCAAAATTCAAGATGCTGACTCTTCACCAATTACTTCCTATGCTAGGCAAAGATGCTTGGTTGGCAACACTAGATTTAAAAGAAGCACACCTGCACATCCCAATCAGAGAATCTTGCAGAAGATACCTACGCTTCAAAGCAGGCTACACACACTATCAGTTCTCTGCACTGTCCTTTGGCTTATCTACTGTGCCCAGGGTATTCACAAAGTGCCTAGCTCGAATTATTTCATTTTGCAGGCAAAGAAATATTCAAATATATCCATACCTGGACGATTGTCTAATTCAGGCAGAAAGCCAGGGCGTACTTTTGAATCATCTGGCCTTTGTAAAAAGGGTTCTAACTTGTCTGGGGTACACCATAAACGAAAAGAAATCACACCTGGTACCCTGTCAACAAATTATATTCCTGGGCGCAAGCTTGAATGCAACTTCCCAGATGGCTTACCTCACGCCAGAAAAGCAAATTCATTTGGCAACCTACTTCAAACAAGTGGCCACAAATACCCTGCTATCTGCAAGACTAGTACTGCAAGCCTTGGGGTTCATGGCCTGCTGCATTCTTCTAATTCCATATGCAAGACTGCATATGAGGAAACTACAGCGGTATCTAAAAAGCCTATGGTGTCAACATTCTCAAAACCTAGAAACAGTGATTCCTGTCATACCTTGCCTACGCCTAGAGTTCTTTTGGTGGGCAGAGGCCTGCCACCAAAACAAGCGACTACCTTTCACACCTCCCCCTGTGGCCCAAACCCTAACAACAGAGGCATCAGAATATGCATGGGGGGTTCACCTGGCAGGGAATTGCATTCAGGGCAAATTGAACCAAAGTCAAATGCACCTGCATATTAATGAAAAAGAAGTGTTAGCTGTACAGAATGCTCTGACAGCCTTCAAGGACCACATTCTTCCAGGACAACTAATGGTAAAGACGGACAACACCACTGTTATGTGGTACATAAACAAGCAGGGGGGTACACATTCTTACCCCACTGCATACTAGCCATGGTATTATGGAAAACAGCTTGAGCTACCAAGTGCACCTACAAGCTCAATTCCTGCCAGGAAAATTAAATACAATGGCAGACGGACTAAGCAGAAACCTCATGGACCCACACGAATGGAAACTGGAACCAAGGATTTTCAGCATGTTGACAAGCAAATGGGAGAGCCCAGATATAGACCTGTTTGCCTCTCCCCAGAACTACCAATTGGACAAATTTTGCACAAGGACTCCCCACAAACAAGCCTGGAAAGTGGATGCTCTGTCCTTCAGCTGGAAAAACCTATCAGTCTATGCCTTCCCCCCTCTACCTCTGCTCTCCAAAGTACTACTAAAAGCCAAACAAGACAAACCAAGGATGATTTTGATTGCTCCAGACTGGCCGCGCCAACACTGGTACCCCCTCCTGCGCAGTGTTTAACTGTTATCTCCATGGTATCTGCCTCAGACTCCTTTCCTGCTGTCTCAGCAGGAGAACCAGATTCTGCACCCTCAGCTTCCAACCCTGAACCTTGCAGCCTGGCTAATTACTTAATCTCTTTACCATCCCTCAGCAAACCTGTGATGGATATCATCTTGGAGGCAAGGAGGCCTAGTACTAGAAAATCTTATGCTGAAAAATGGAAAAGATTCTGTGCCTGGAATCAGTCTCAAGGGATGAGCACAGCAGCGCCCAATTTACTTCAGATTTTACAATACTTAACTGAGATGCTTCACAAGAGCCTGTCTTTTTCCTCCATTAAAATCCACACCTCAGCCATTTCAGCTCATTATAACACAGAACCTCCCCTCTTCTCTCATCCACTGCTCAAGCAGTTCCGCAGAGGGGCCAAAAATTTGAGACCACCCAGGAGAGCTGCAACCCCAGCCTGGGACCTTAACTTTGTCTTGGAGAAACTCACTCTACCTCCTTTCAAGCCATCTGCTACTGCAGACCTAAAATTTCTTTCTTGGAAAACAGCTTTTCTTTTAGCAGTCACTTCAGCTAGAAGGGTATCTGAATTGCAGGCCCTTATCGCAAGGAAGCCTTTCATCATCTTTCATGTGGACAGGGTGTGCCTCAGAACCAATCCATCCTTAATGCCCAAGGTGGTATCCAGTGTGGCTCTTAATCAGTCCATTAATTTTCCATCCTTCTTTTCCATTCCACAGAATAAAGGGGAACGGATACTGCATCCCTTAGATATGCACAGACAACTTAAATTTTACTTGGACATGACTAAACCTCAAAGGAAATCTGAACAACTGGTGGTAGCATTTGCTGCAGGGGCAGAGGGGGAAGGCTATTTCAAAGCAAACCATTTCTAAATGGGTAAGCCATTGCATTCATTTCTGCTATAAGCACCGTGGAAAACCTATCCCCCAGGGCTGCATCTACCTCTACAGCCTTTCTCAGAGGCGTCCCTACCAGGGACACTCTACAGGCTTTCTCAGAGGCGTCCCTACCAGGGACATCCTAGATGCTGCTACCTGGAGTTCTGTACATACTTTCACCAAGCATTGTCATTTGCCAATTTTCTCTAAATCCAGAGCTGGCTTTGCCACTGCAGTCTTGCAGGGCCTTATAGATGGCCCTAATGCTATCTAAACTCCTCCTCCCAACCATAGCTTTGGGAATCTACCCAATTGTAAAGACTGCAACAGTGAAACACGAAGAACATAGTACAGTTGTGTACACTTAAATAAATGTAGATGTTCGAGTGTATTCACTGTTGCAGTCCTGGTTACCCTCCCTCCAGCCCCCTAACTTCTTTTGGCTATACCTCTACTTTCCTTTACTATGCTTAAAAGCCTTTTTGGTGTATTTGCTTTTTTGTTGGAGGTATATCTTTGTGCTTTTATGTTTAATTGCTTCCCATTAGGGGGGCACCTGACATCTGGGGCAAGAAAAACTGATGTAATGGCATTGGCTGCATGTTTTATACCCCTGACGACCTGACGTCATGGAAGAAGGGACAGCAACCGGTGCAGGACCCAAGACTTTGTTAATCAGGCCGACTGAGGGCAACCTGCAAGCAGATAACCCAAATGTAATGACTGCCAACAGTGAATACACTCAAACATCTACATTTATGGTAAGTGTACACAACTGTACTTTTCAAGGCAGATCATAGTTTGTTCCTCCTATGGTTCACTGATGCCATAGTGGGTTATATCCTGCCAAACAAGTAACAGCAGTGCAGCTTCCAAAGCTACAGGTTGCCTTCCATGTGCCCAGACAGTTAGCTCAAGCTAAGCTGACCAAGAGAGGTTTGGGCATCAACCTTTCAGAGCTTTCTTGCTAGCCATGAAAACATTTCCTTGAACTTTCAATTATCAGTTGTCTACTAAACTTTGTGTTTTTATAACAGAAACTGTACTTTTTCTATAAAATATTTTTAAAGCTGGAAAAAAGTTTCTAATGAGTGTGATGTTACTTTTAAATGGGAGTGTCAATTTTTATGGTAAAATGTTATTAAAACTAACTACTTTTTCTGTGGTCATAGTTGTGTTATTTTACTTTTTGGGACATGCCAAGTGTTTATTGTTAAGATTTTACTTTTTTTTTTTTTTTTCTTAACAATTTAAATGTCTTACTGATTATTGCTGCTAGGCTTCCACTGGAATTGGGCGCCTCTTTTGGTTTAACCATGCAGAAACCTGTTGGTTCCTCGGTTCATTCTTCTTCCAGCTACAAAAAAAAGAAAATCATTAAACAACCTTTGACGCCACAGAAGACTGGTAAAGTGCCACAGCCGCAGGTGGGTGACTCCACTGTGGTGAAAGCTTTGGTATAGTTCCTACAGTCACCGTAGGCCTGGGACACATCCTCTGTGGTTATTGGAGTGCCCTTGGTGGCCAACGGAGAAACATTCTTGTTGGTCTTGGGAAAAGGGGCAGAGAATGCCACTGTCTAGCCAGAAAGTCATGCCCATCCCTAGGATGGTCATTGATAGCAGTGCTAGATCTGTTTGTTAAAATGATGTCAAAAAGAAACAAAAACCTGTCTTTTCCTTTCTCCAGAAAGTAGTTAATTGTTGGGCTTAGCTCAGGGTTTATGGCTATTTCTGGTAAAAGAAAAAAAGAGATTCTTCATTTTCTTAAGGGATTCAGGAGATTAAATCTCTAAATGATTTTGACGCAATAGTTTGTGTTTGGTCTCCACCAATTTCCCATCTCTGAGGAGCTTGTGGCTTTAGTCAGTCCCTTTGAAGGATCCTCTTTCTTTGTATCTATTTCCAGAATGAAAAAGATTTTTAGTAAGGAAAACAGTGATATTTCTCATAGCCAGCCTGCTGCACCCTAGAAAGCAAATACTGTATGAAGTTCCTCAGATAAGGCCAAGTTTGAGAATGAGGAATGTGTTTAGCATCCATTTCCTTGAAGAGAAGTCTGCTTTGTGCAGTTTGGTTTCATATGTGTCTCAAGTGTCTACCACTGCTGGGAGACATTCTTACAAGTTTTCTAATGACACTTTCAGGACTGCTACCATTGAAAGTATGGTATTTGCTTGGTTTGTATTCCCAAAACCTTCCATAAGATGTTAATTTAAGTTTTTCCTCAGAACTAAGGACTGTCTAAATCTGTGTGGCTGTTTGCCAGACCACCACCATCACCCTGGCAAGCCCTAAATCCAGGGATTCACCTTCACCTGTCATACTTAACTGTTCTTTTCCCTCTGTCTTCAAATGTGTGCACTCTCAGTGGGTGTTAGAAGCTCTCACTCCTTCTGCTTTAGGAGAAGGATTTCATTCAGAATTGCTTTTTTATACCAAGTTCTTATTATCCTTTAATTTCCTTTTGAGTTCTCTGATTATCTTAGATTTTCTGATGATCTTAGATTTTAAAAGGTGCATATCACCATATTCCTAGCTCCACTTGTCAGAAGTTTCTACTGGTTTTCTGACTCTGGAAAACATTTACACTGCATTAACTTTGGTCTGTCCACTACCGTAAGTTTAAGCGTCTAGCTTCTGTGATAGCCTACTGCAGACTGCATTGTTTATTTTTTTCCCTATTTAAACAACAGTTTGCCTTTCTTTGCAGAGTATTTTTCAAAGTATCAGGAATATGTCACCAGGGTCAGGGGTCTTCTACACAGACTGAAATTCCAGAAGAATATGTAGATGTTTTCCTTTGCTGCCTCTAGAACTCTTCAGAGGACTTTTCTTCCTCTAGAAGATGATCTGTGTCTAGATCTATTTCTGAGTTTTTCTGTTTGAACTGCTGTCTCAGCAAGAGCATTCCTCAGGATAGTGGGTCTCTCAGTAGTAATGATTTTCATGAAACCTTTAGTAAGACTCCACATGGCAAATCCATTGCTACATATAATTTTTCTGATCCCAACATCTACAACCCCTGACTTTTCAGTTTCCAGGTTTGTGACTAGGGAGATTTTTGGCTGGAGACCCCCCCCCCTCTTTTTTTTAAGTAGTCCAAGCATCCCATTCTCCATTCCTTCTCCACCACAGATGCTTCAGACTCTTGGGGAGAAAAATGCAAGCAGATAAGAAATTTTGCCATTAATAAATGTTCTCAACTTTTTCATTTTTGGTCCTTGGGAATTTTTCAAGTGTTTACAGACAACACTACAGTAATGTGGTACATAAGGAAGTGGGAACCAGTTCTTACCCTTGGTAGCCTGGTATGTAGCCTTTAAGCACAGTCTCACTCTACAAGCATCTTGTATGCAGTCAGAAGTAAATCATGTGACAGCCGAGCTGACCAGGATGAGGATATAGCCTCATGAATATAAATTGTACCAGGTGGTCTTCCAAGATCTGATCCAACTGTGGGAAACCCGACAAATAGATTGCCTCCACTCTCAACTGCTAATTGGTGAATTCTAATCCATGTCCCCTTCTTTGAAGGTTTGGAAGACAGATGCTTTTTCTTTTCCTTGGACAGGAATTTTCCTGTATATTTTTTCACTTTTCCAATAATAATCAGGGTCTTTCTGAAGATTCGTAAGCACACTCCATTAGTCATTTTGGTGACGCCTGTCTGGCCCAGGCAACCATGGTTCTGTGTCCTTTTAAAAACGGCCAGGGTCATTACCACAAGCTCCTCACAGATTGGATCTACTCACACAGGACCCAGGGGTGTTTGATACATCCTGAACATGATGTCTGCAACAGACTGCCTGGATGGTAGATTGTGTTTATACCTTTTAAGCACCCATTTTATGAGGATGTGCAGCACATATTAAAGGAGGCAAATCCGGCCGTTACAAAATCATGTTAGTGAATGGAAAAAGTGTTAAAGTCGGTGCCAAGAAAAGAATCGCCACATATTAAGAGCTAGTGTTTCTTTGATTTTGCATTATTTGTGCGAGTTGCTATCTTAGCTGTCCTTTTGGTTTCCTCAATCAAGGTTAATTTTTTGAACATTGCAGCGTGCTCTGCCTTGAATTTTGGATCCCCCTCTTTCAATGCAGTCTCATGTGAATGTTTTTGAAGGGGTGCTGCATGTGAAGCTTCCTAGATTTCAGGTGGCTTTCCTGTGGGATCTTAATTTAGTGTTGGTGTAACTATTAATCTATTTGATGCAGCTCATCAGGCTGTCTCAAGGTTCCTGACATGGAACAGAATGTTACTAATTGCTCTGACCAAACCTGCAAGAAGCGTATCTTGAATGGCAAGTTCTTAAAGTGAGTCTGCTTTGTTTTATTTTCCACATAGGTAAGGTTTCTTTAAGAACTAATCCTTTATTTATGCTTATAGTGGTATCCAAGGTTGCTGTTAGCTTTGATTTCCATCTTCCTATCTTCCTTCCAAAACCTAATATGAGGGATCTATTTCACATCTTGGATGTCCACAGACAACTCTGGTGTTATCTTAACAGAACAAAATCTTGCAAGATCTCTGAATCTGTGGTCTGTTTTTAAGGTTAAAAAATATTAATTCATATTGTTTCTAAATGGTTGTATCATGCTAACCTTTATTATACCTGCCACAAAAAATAAAATAAACTATTCCAGGCACTGTCATGGCTCATTCTGTTTTCTGGAAGTATACTAGAAGCAGCAACTTGGTCCTCTATACACATTTTTACAAAGCACTGTAAACTAGACTCCTTCTCCAGGTCTAGGACTGGCTTTTCCAGGACCATTCTCCAGCAGCTCCTAAACCATCATCTTTCCTTCTCCCATCAGAGTAAGCTAAAGTAATCTACCTGTATAGTTTAGGCTGCTGCAGCAGTGATCCACATGAAGAATTTACTGCAGTTGTGTAAGGAAACTTACCATAACAGTAGATGCTTGAATGGTCACTGCTGCAGTAACCACTCCCTCCATCACCCTTGTTTTTGTATGTTTTTGTGCCAGGGTATGGCTGTTAAAATTTTTCTAGTATTGTCCTCAGTTTTTTTTTTCCTCCCCCTCTCTGTCTGAAGGTCTTTGCACCTAAATCTCTGAATTAGCTCAGGTTGAATTGAGTCGCAGTTTGGCCATATGGAATGCGCCCTAAAGCTTTGGAAGCTGGCCAGCTGTTATGTCCTTGGCAGGATATAACCTGTATAACTAAGGCTACTGCAGCAGTGATATTTTGAACATCTGCTGTTATGGTAAGCTTATTTGCATAATTGTACTTATTGGCCTCTTCAGAAACGGTGGAAAAAATAGGTGGTTAGTGAATTAATTTACTTTGTTGCCTTCTTGAATTCTTTAAGCCATTTTAGCTGTGGATTTAGTTAGTTACTAACTTTAACATTTTGTGCCAATTTACAGTTTATGTCAAGATCCTGTTTCTTTTTGTAAGAAGTTGTATTAATCCAGACAGCTTGATATGTTCTCTATTTTCCTGCCTTTGATTTCAGACGAAAAATTAGCTGGTTCTTTGGTGGAATAATTTGCTGTGTTGTCTTCTAAATTCTTTGTCGTTTTAGTTTTGGAGTTCAAAAATATTGCGGTACCATTTTGTTGCCAGTTTATAATTTATCATAATGTCCATTTCTCCTGGTTAAGGAGTTGCATTAATCCAGAGTACTGCTTATTTTATTTGTCTTCATTTCCACTGAAATTAATTCATGCCTCTCTTTTATTTCAGGGGGGGGTCTCAGGAAAAAGATGAAGTGTCTTCAGCCATTGTTTCGTCAGTACAAAGTAAAATTACTCAGGTACATTTTCAAATGTTTTTGCATGTGAATCTGTCAAGCTGTCAGTAAACAAAAGTAATTTTAGGCATGGATGTATTAACTATCACTGCAGTTATCTGCTAAAAATACCGTGAACAGGTAATCAAACTGACAGCTTTCCAAAGATTCAAAAAATGGAGAGTTTTGACCAGTGCAATTCTTTTGTTTATGCATAATGTTAGGGATATGTAGAGTACAGGTAAAATGTTTGCGGTATCCTGACATAAGCAAGTCTAAACTGTAATCTTAGTGTACAGTGTTAGCTGTTTATGTGGGTTGTGTCTGTATACTGTGGGTGTCATAGGCCTTTCATTGGATTCCTTTTCCCTTTAATGGTAGGGAATGGGAGCACTAGTAAGGAGATCCTGGAGATGTGGGTGCATTTTAGTATACTAATCATCGCTACTTTTATTGAAGACTTGAATCAAATTTTTTTTTCAATTTAGCTCAGCTAGCACCACAAATTCATCAGATTTCTTATTTGGGGTATGGCTCTCTATTTTAAAAAAAGTCCATGTGTTCTGTGTTACCTGAAACAGATTAGCTCTTAGTGCTACATGAGTTGCTTGCACTTCTTGACTCCACAGCATGCCTGAGTTTGTCACAGTATGAAACAAGCAGTTTGCATGACTCATTTTGTTAAGCTATTTTCAAGTGTTGCTTGTTGCTTTGGGAAATAATTTCTTTTTCTGGGTAAACAAAGGATTTTGAAAAGGACACTAAATATATTTGTTAAGAAACTGTAGGGTAATGGTCATACAGTTTATGGCCAGTAAGAACAGATATGCTTGTTTGCTTTTGTTTCTAAGTAGCAACTATGCACTCAAGCTCTGTTCTCCAAGTTTGGCATTGTAGGCACGTATACCACGTAGGCTGTAGTCAGCAGATGATCTCTGCACTTCAGCAGTTTGTATGTAAAGAACTTACGGCTGTAAGCGTATGCACTGGTAAAACCCAAAGCTGTTGGCATCAGGAAATCTGATCTCTTCCTTCAGAGATGAGGTATAGCAGTTTAGTACCCAGGCAGCGCACCATTTTGTCATCTCTACTGCATATAGGCATTTACTTTATGGCAGTTTGTAGGATGCCATACTGCCATTTTTTTAAATTAACAAGTTATTTAGCAAAGTACATTGTTGCTACCTTTACAAAAAAAAAAATGGTAGATGTTCATCGTGTTACCCTGCTGCAGTCATCACACTTGGGTTATCCTGTCATCAGGCAGTCCTGCAGTCGGCCTGAATTCCAAAGTCTTGGTCCGGCGTCGGTTGCTGTCGCCTCTTCCCTGACGTCAGTGCACCAGGGGTATATATAATGCAACCAACGCCATTTTCTTCAGTCTTTCTTGCCGCGCGGTGCCCGAAGCAGTTCGCAAGTGCCGGTCGGCCAACTCCTGAGATTTTCGAATTTCAGACCGAAGTCTTCTATAAAGCTAAGTACCCCGTTGGGGAAACTTTTCTTGCCTCAGACTGATGTCAGAAAAAGTTAACAATTGTATTTCTTGTGGGAAGCAAATACCTCATAATCTTTCATATTGCATACCTTGCCTAGGGCAAGACCACGACGTCACTTCTTGTCGTTTTTGTGCTAGGTTTAATAAGCGTACTATTAAAAGACGCTTTGATTTTGCACGACACTACTTCAGTAGGAAATTTAACTACACCATGCTGTCGGAGCAACCGACTACCGGCGTGCACAAAAAACACAAGAATAAGGACAGACAGCCCAGGCCTAAGCCAGATTCCGAGGCCTCGGCTGATCCGGTCTCCGGTCCTCATTGAGGCTCTGACGCAGCCCCTGACTACCGCAGATCTGGAACCCGAGACCGCTACGGAACTTTTGGCGGAATACACCAGGCCGACGCAGCCATTTAGTTCAGGCCCATCCGACGACATTGCTACAAAAGACGGTACTGCAGAAACGCCATCGGTTTCTGAAGGCGTTTTCAGACCGACGAGACTCACCATTAAAACATTTTCTAAGTCGAAGACTCCTACTAAATCTAAAAGGACTGCACTTCAGTCTCCTGTTCAAGGCCCTATGCCTAAGAAACAGATGCTCAAAATGGCTGAAGATTTGATTTCTCTAATCAGGGGTTCCCAGCCCCCTCCTGACAAAAGGCCTAGACAAGAGGAAGATTATGCATCCTCTGAACAAGTGTCCATTTCTTCAGACTCCTCTGAGGACCAAGATTACTCCTCCTCTCCTTATGAAGATTCTGATGCTGAGGACTCTATTCCCTCAGCTTCTCCTCCTGAAGACTACTCCTTTGGGAAAACTTTACACACTATGAGGGAACATTTTCACTGGGAAGGTCAGGATTACTCTGACTCGAAGAAAAGGCTCAGAGAGTTTCTTTTACTCCCCCAACATAGACCACTAGCCATCCCACCAGTTTTGGACATTGTGGATGATGTTTATTTAGAATCCAGTTTCAACCCAGACTCTCTACCTCCTGCTCCGGCTAAGCCTGACAGATACTATAGAGTGCCTGATTCCCACAAATTTCTTTACAAAAGCCCTGTAGCTGACCCAGAGACTATCTCCCAGGGTCCCAAGGGGGCTAAGGCTTCTATGGCTAAAAACCCAGTACCTTCTGAGAGGGATTCCAGAGCACTGGACAGGTGGGGGAAAAAGGTTTACACCTCAGCCACACTAGCTATGAGGGCACTGAATTTCCAATTTCACAAGCGTAAGTATCAGCAATTCCTAATCTCTCAGTTAACGCAAAGAATAACCACTCTCCCTCAACAATCTGAATTGAAAGAAGTACAGGATCTGTTGCACGCCACTGAGCAGGTGGGCAAACATACCTTACAATGTGGGTTTGATTCTTTGGAGGCCTCCTGCAGAGCAGCTGTCACTGGGTCTGTTATACGCAGGCATGCTTTGTTAAAGGAACAAACTCTGCCTGATCATGTTAAAGCAAAACTACTGGATGCTCCCTTACAGCAGGATGTTCTTTTTGGAGTTAAAGCAGAAGTAGTTTTAAAGAAAATGGAGGATAAGGCAAAATATATGCAGACAGTCAAAGATTTCCTACAGGTACAACCCCCTCGCTTCAGCAGAAACTGGCCAACAAAAAATTGGTCCTTTCCAGCTACTGACAGACCACAGAGGGGTAATTACAGACGCCCAAGGGGCAGAGGACAACCACAAGCCCAGTATAAACCTCGACAATGGGGCACTACAACACAGAAGGGAGGAGAAGACAGGTCTCAATCCACCAGAAGGCAAACTCAATGACTTTCACCTCATCTGGCCAAGCAATACTCTTTTGGCAGCCCCTTTGGGGGGGAAATTCGCACTTTTTGCAGACAACTGGCACATTGTCACAAAGGACAAATGGGTCCTAGACATAATTTTACGAGGATACAGATTCCACTTTCACACCTTGCCAATGAAAAGAGGAATGCCAAACCTGCCACAAAATCAATGGGCAGAGGCACAAAGACCAGTTACAGCTCTCATGGACATGAGAGCCATTCATCTGGTACCTACACGAGAGCAAGGCCAAGGATTTTACTCAAGACTCTTTCTAGTGCCCAGAAAGGACAATGCCTGGAGACCTATTCTGGACCTTTCAATTCTAAACACTTACAAGTACCCAAATTCAAGATGCTAACACTACAGCAGCTTCTTCCCATGCTGGGCAAGAAAGCATGGCTTGTAACGTTGGACCTCAAGGAGGCATACCTGCATGTCCCTATCAGACACAGTTGCAGAAGATGCCTCCGTTTCATTGCAGGTTCAACCCATTACCAATTCTCTGCACTGCCCTTTGGCTTATCTACCGTGCCCAGAGTCTTTACAAAATGCCTAGCATCAGTAATTGCATACTGCAGACAGAGGAATTCAAATATATCCATACCTGGACGACTGCCTCATCCAAGCAGAAAGCAAAGACATTCTCTTACATCATCTGGCCTTTGTAAAGCGTCTACTAAATTGCCTGGGGTACACAGTAAACGAAAAGAAGTCAAAATTAGTACCCTCACAAATAATGACATTCCTGGATGCCAGCTTGAATACAAAGGCCCAGAAGACTTATCGTACGCCAGACAAACAACTACAACTGACTCAATATTTTAAGACAATGGCAACAAAGACCCAATTAACTGCAAGAAAAATTCTGCAGGCCTTGGGCTTCATGGCATCTTGCATACTAATAATACCATTTGCAAAGCTGCATATGAGGAAATTACAGTGGTACCTAAAAAGCGTATGGTCTCAACACAGCCACAGCTTGGACACAATGATATCTCTCATTCCCTGCCTACAACAGGAATTTCTATGGTGGTCACAGGCATGACACCTCAACAAAGGTCAGCCTTTCACCTTGCCCCCAGCCAGGCAAACTATCACAACAGATGCTTCAGATTACGCCTGGGGGGCACACATGCCAGGACAATGCATTCAAGGCCTATGGACTGCAGATCAGAGAAATCTGCACATAAATCAAAAAGAGATGCTAGCTGTACAGAAAGCTCTGACAGCCTTCTAGGATCTATTCTATCCAGGACAACTTGCAAAAAAGACGGACAACACCACAGTAATGTGGTACATAAACAAACAAGGGGGTACACATTCCTACCCTCTATGCAGGCAAGCAATGATCTTATGGAACACAGCTCTGGCATACCAAGTTCAGTTACAAGTTCAATTCCTGCCATGACAGAAAAACACATTGGCAGACGACCTCAGCCGAAACATCAAGGATCCTCATGAGTGGAAACTAGGTCCACACATATTTGCAATGATAACTCAAAAATGGGGCCTTCCAGACATAGACCTGTTTGCCAGTCCTCAAGTAACAAAATTTTGTACAAGGACATTTCACCATCAAGCTTGGAAAGTGGACGCACTCTGTTTCAGTTGGAAAAACCTGACAGTATATGCCTTCCCTCCATTGCCTCTCCTCACAAAGGTTCTTCTGAAAGTCAAAAAGGAGAGACCACGAATGATTTTCATAGCCCCAGACTGGCCACGCCAGCACTGGTACCCGCTATTGAGAAATATGGTCCACAGCCCACCATGGATATTGCCTCAAATCCCCCATTTCCTCACACGACAAAACAATCAGATTCTTCACAGCCAGCTCAAAACTTTAAATCTGGCTGCATGGCAAATCAACTAAACATCCAACCAGCTCCTCTTTCCCAAGCAGTTCTGGATGTTATTTTGGAAGCCAGAAGGCCAAGCACCAGGAAGGCTTATTTGGACAAATGGAAAAGGTTTTGTGCCTGGAACCAAGCTAAAGGCCAAGACACAGTTCAGCCTCACATGCCTCACATTCTACAGTATTTAGCTGAGATGTTGCACAAAGAACATTCTTTTTCCTCCATTAAAATCCATGCTTCAGCTATTTCAGCTCACTACAACACGGATCCACCTTTATTTTCACATCCTCATCTAAGGCAGTTCATCAGAGGGGCAAAAAACATTAGACCACCCAGGAGAGCTCCTACACCAACATGGGACCTCAATTTTGTTCTGGAAAAACTAACGCTACCTCCCTTTGAACCAGCTTTCTCTGCAGATCATCAGTTCCTATCATGGAAGACTGCCCTGCTCCTAGCAATAACTTCAGCTAGAAGAGTCTCAGCTACAGGCGCTAATGCAGTGGAACCTTTCCTCATTTTTCATCAAGACAGAGTTTCTCTATGAACTTATCCTTCCTTTATGCCTAAGGTGTTTTCCAGTGTGGCTTTAAATCAGACCATCCACTTACCCACCTTCTTCCCAAATCCACAGAACAAAGGTGAGAGACTCCTGCATTCCTTGGACATTCACAGGCAACTTCGTAACTACTTGGACAAAACTAAGGCTTTCAGAAAATCTGACCAACTCTTTGTATCCCATGCTACAGCTTCTCAAGGGAAGGCTATATCAAAGCAAACCATTTCTAAATTGATAGGTCATTGCATACGTTTCTGCTATACCCATCGTGGTAAACCAGTCCCTGCTAACATTAGGTCCCACTCTACCAGAGCAACAGCTACCTCTACAGCCTTTCTCAGGGGGGTTCCAACCAAGGAGATTTTAGAAGCTGCAACTTGGAGTTCAGTACACACCTTTACCAAACACTATCACTTGCCTCTTTACTCTAAGACCAGGGCAGGCTTCGCCACTGCAGTTCTGCAGGGCTTTATAGCCTCCACTAACCCTCTATGATACCTCCCCCCTTCCTCAGCTTTGGGATTCAACCCAAGTGTGATGACTGCAGCAGGGTAACACAATGAACATAGTACAGTTTTGTACCTACCATAAATGTAAATGTTAAGAGTGTTCACCCTGCTGCAGTCCAGGTTACCCTCCCTCCATCCCCTCTGTACTGGCTAAATCTTTTCTATACCTTACTGATGTATTTGCTTATAGCTGAAGGGATTTTGTGTTTGTGCAGAGGTTACTCCATTTGGTTCTAAGTTCTGACCACCTTTTTGGGGGGCACCTGACATCTGGGGCAAGAAAAACTAAAGAAAATGGCGTTGGTTGCATTATATATACCTCTGGCGCACTGACGTCAGGGAAGAGGCGACCGCAACCAACGCCGGACCAAGACTTTGGAATTCCGTCCGACTGCGGGACCGCCTGACAACAGGATAACCCAAGTGTGATGACTGCAGCAGGGTGAACACTCGAACATCTACATTTATGGTAGGTACAAAACTGTACTTTTTATGTTGTCATTACAGCAGTTACAGCAGTGACAGTTTAACTGTCATGCTGTGTGGCAACAAGTTGGTAACATGGTCTAATGCCCTTTCTCTGTCTTTCTTTGCATCCTCTCTACTACCAGAATAAACTTGATCTGACTGTAGTATGAAAAATTATTTCCTTCCTTTCTTTAGGTTTTTGGCACCACCGCTGTGAAACTAGCTGTGCTCTCTTATATTGTGTAAATTGATTTTTTTTTCTTTTCTTCTGACACCTACATGAGCTCTGTTTACTGCTTTGGACAGGACTATGAGGCGAAGGTGTATGTTTGAAGTATCATGCTTAAATTGCGCACATTGTGCTGTCGATGAGGGAGAAAAAATAGCTTTCGTTGTTTTCTTATTTAGGACCAGTCAAACTGAAGTGGGAGTCTGTTATAACAGAAGCAGGAAAACGTCCAGCTTGCATTCACTTATTGGTTAATTTCCTCAGTTATCTTTCTGCAGAAGAGCATTTGTTTTAAAACATGTTTCAATATGTTTTTTTTTTTTTTTTTGAAGTATTCTCTTCCAAGACCATCCATTCCAATCCAGTGGCCGGAGAGCTTTCAAATTCTCCACTACTTTGACCTTTACTCAAGTGTCTCAAAGATTATGATTGGACCCTGGTGATTTATCGTACACATCTTCATCAACCTTTCTGCCTAGACTATGGAAATTCAGAGCTGTTTTCTTTACTGTTTGATTTAACCTGTGTATGTCGAACACCACATAAAATGATCCACATGGTGTTTCATCTGACCATCTGCATTTGTTATATGGCAGTTCTCAATCCCTTTTTTTCTTCTCCATGTGGGTAGTCTTGGTGATTGATTTCGTTAGGGGACACAGTCATAGCGCACACGTGTTGGTGGTGCCAACTTCATTAACATCCCAATGGGGCTGTCAGTTAAGCCTTGTTGCTCTGTTTTAAAGGTTATCCCTTTTTGTTTAAAGGGGAAGTGGGAAGCCAAGTACCAAAATCAGAGACGTTTTGTAAATGTCATTTTAATTCTGTTAGGGTAATAGAACAGCAGTATGTATTTTTTTGGTAACTATTATTGTATCATTTGTAAATAATAGAAAATCTGAAACACTATTGTCTAGCATTACTAACTCACTGTCAGCTGCCAGATGACCACCAGCTGCTGCCACCCCGCTGTACATAGTTTTAAGTTCCATGCAGTCCTGTTGTGGGGGGAGGGGGACGTTATCTGTTTTATTTTGTCATTTCAAGATCAGTAGGTTTCACACACAAGTGAACTTCTTGAACAGTGAGAGGTGTTAATTTATTATGGCTGACACATTACTGACACCCCCCCCCCCCCAAATAAAAGTTTTATGAGAGGCAGGGCAGAAGTTAGTCAAATCCAGAGAAACTTTAGAGGTATATCTGCTCCAAGAAAAAAGAAAAAATAACTCTGAATATCAAACTACCCTTTAAGTGGGTGACAATCTTTCTGCAGCTGCTTCTCTTCCCACTTCACACTGGGGGAGGTGCTTGCTTAGGGTTGCCACCCCTCCGTTTTTTTCCGGACTATCCGGAAATCAAACTGATTCTCCGGTAGTCTGGAAAACACTGTACACACTCCGGTATTCTGTTTCAAAAAGGAAACAGACTATCGGACTTTGTAAATCGGTTGATTTACTATGCTTTGTTTTACATAGTAAATCAGCCGAAAGCAGGCAGAAGGAACGAAAAAAGGAGGGCGTTCCCCACAGAGTGATATCATCGCAATGTCACAAAATGTGCAGAATGTGGGCGGGATAGGGGGTGAGGTTTACTGGTGACGCAAGGAGTGGAGTGTGGCTTTACTCCGGTTTTCACCACGAAGGAAGGTGGCAACCCTATGCTTGCTACTGCGTATCACAGTATGCGAATGTAAGTAATCATCATAGTCTGTGCATTGAATGAGACTACGTCTCAAAAATAGTGTTTTTATAAACTTAAATTTGCCATACTGTTCAATCTGTGTCAGACTATGAGAACAAAGCCTGGCATGACTTTTTTTTTTTCTTTTTAAACTTAAGCTGCTTATGTCATTTTCTTGATTCTGAGAGAGAACATTGATCGTGTCCAGTGCATTCCACATGGTCCAGGATTGACTAGCAATGCAGGCCCTAGAAAATGGCAAAGGAAGGGTAAAGACTGAGCAGCTGAAGTAGTCCCACCTATTTTAATTGAAGGGAGATGGTTAGGCCCACTATAGTGCTCCCACCTACTTGAGAGAGGTGTCTAACATGCAGATTATGAGCCAGGGAAGTGCACTTTGCTGTGCCAGGCAACATCTGCATGGCACCCTGTAGAGGGAGGATGTGCGGAAAAACACATGGTCACAGGAAAGGCATAGCATGCTGTCTTGTTTGCAAGTATGCACAGCAGTCCCCAGTGAATGGGTTAGAATCAGAAAGCAGAAAGTGCTTCATAAATGCCGTGACTGGCTCTTACCTTAGTGAAGGGTGAAAAAATTAGTAGGGTCACAGTAAGGAGCTTGATGGTCAGCAGACTCAAAGCTGTAAAGAGAAGTAAAAAGTGACTGCTTGTGACACCTTGACTTTGCCTTTGGGTGCAGTCATGTTGCTAGTTCGGGGAGGCTCTGTGTTTACCAAAGCATTATAGTTTCAGTGATTGTGTCAATTACTGGAGTTTTGGGTTGGAGGCTCCAGTCTTTTAACATTCAAGGGCTTCCATGCCTGGTATATATTTGCTGGCTTTGGAGGCCATGCACAGGGCAGTTAGTCTATAACACCATCAAATCCCCATGCCTGATGTGAATGGTCACCGTGGTACTTTATAAGAGAGGGAAAGCATGAGGGAGAAACGAGTTCAAGCTTGTGAGCTGTTCTTTACCTGACTGCTACTTGAACTGAGTTAGTGGATTCATTAATGAGTAATTTCTTTGCAACATTGTCTTGGTTGTGTGTGTATACACTTCATTAACTAGAAGAATATGAAGCTGTTGAAGTTTAGTCACTTTTTACACATTTGTTGATCAGTAGCTAGCGGATTTCTCTAAAGAGGCATTGAGGATTCTGGAAGTTTTCCCTTTTTTTGCACATGTAGTGGGTCACTGTTCGGCTGTGCCCCAGCCGCGTGCTGCTTATGCAACATGCATTGTTTTCTATCCTTCCAGTGCATTCCCTTTGTAGTCCATGTTGCTTTGGTGCATGAACTTTTCTGTACTTTGAAATGAAAATGACTCTAAACATTGACTTCATGTTCAGGTACAAAGGAAAATCCTTTGCTCAAAACATCATGATGGTGTTCATTTATATCAATGGCATTGTAATTATATACATTAAACCCAGATGTTTTATATATTTTAACCAAAGGTAATGCATTCACTTGTGTACATACAGAGTACTGGAGTATTGTTTTAACATTATGTATAAAAGCAAGGGAACAATTTGATTCCATTCACTCTGATGATGCCATGTTTTGATGGTGAAAGCGCTTAGTGTGTGGATTAAAACGTTTCGGAATACTTGGTTGTTCGTTGTGTTTTCATTTTATAATTACAATATCCATTGGGTATTTTTTACGGTATTTTCTGTACTTTGGCCTGTTAAACCTGTCTTAGAATCCCTCGAGGTAACTGTTATGTATGCTTGTCTTTCTACTGTATCCCTTTGCTGCACCTCCTCAATGCCAAATTAATTGCCGTCATAGAATAAAATGTAGGCCAGAAAAAAAACATATTTGCAAATATTTATAGCTTTCCTTTTCTTCCCATATTTTAACATGTTTGTTGGTACATCAACCCAATTCTATAGCACCTGTTTCTCAGAATTGTTCTCAGGACGGATGTACATTATCTGTTTAAAAGGATTCCGCACCGTTTCCAACCCTTTTCATGATGCATGTTATAAACTGTTGTTTGCATACTTTGTACCTTTATTCCATGATGCATGTTATAAGCTATTATTTGCATACTTTTTGCCTTTATTCCATTGTGGCAAAAATAAAAGCGGACTATGCCCATTTTGTTATCTTTATTTTCTCATACTTTGCATTCTAACTCTCTCACTTCTCTTATGTAATATTTTCATATAAACCCTTTAACTTTTTTGAATGTCTGTTATCTTCAAATACTCTCTGCTAGCTAAATAAGATTGACTTTACTCAGTATATTGCCTTAAGACGGTGTGTACTGTAGTGCCATTTCATGCTGTCCAAAATACTCTTCCTTTCCTTCTGTTTTATGTTGTATTTTCCACCTACTGGTGTCTACTTAATTTCCACCATTAAAGTTCACCTGCTCTAACACCCATCCCTGCAGATTATTATGCACTTGCTCACATTGTTGCCTCCAGAATCCCTGAAAATTGTTTCCTCTGAAATCAGCTTGAAGCAAGTGTCAGTTCATTCCAAAGACCAAAGGCAATACTTCCATGGATGACGCAACATACCAGGATGCATTCTCTTCAGCGCCAAATACTTACTGTCTGATACACCTCTTAAACTTTACAACCTCAGCCTATCCAAAAAATTTGTAATTGATGTCTGGATAGTAGCCACTGTGACTGGCAGTTACAGGCCCATCAGTTTCACCATCCTTGTATGCAAGCCATGGCACATATAGCACAACTCATTTATACAGACATAGGCAACTTAAATGATCTAGATCCCATTCAGTTTGGTTTTGTGAAGGATAGTTTCCTTCTCCTGGACTTAGTAAGCTTCTTTGAAAAGGTTACAGAGGCTGTGGACAGTGTTCGGTCAGTGTACACTGCTTGTCTCAATCTGGTCAAGACCTTTGACACTGTCCCCCATGCTGGTATTAAAATAAATGTAATTCCTGTGATCATTGCATCACAGATTAGCTGTCCGACTGATCCCAGGTTGTGTGTACCCTCTCTGAATGTAAAATTGTATCTAGTAGTGTACAACAGGGATTGGTGCAGGGCTTTCTTTTCCCTCTTTGGCATTTATTTTGCAGGCATCCAGTCCAGTATCTCAGAAATATGGTTGACCAAGTTTGCTGATAGCTCAACCTGGGCAGTGTTATCCACTCATTCATTGATGCTAAAAAGCTCCAGCAAAGTCTTTGAAATATGCACATATCTGCTTTACTGAAAATGGTCTCAAGTTAAAAGCACAAAAGTGCAGGAGGCATGGCACATAGCCATGCAAATGAACATGACCGTGACAGCTGCATACATTCCCTCCCAGGAGAATTTGTTCGCAAGAGTCCTTAAGCAGGTCCTTGGAAGATCCACTCACTATTGCAGTAAAAATGCCATATCCTTGCCACGTGGAAGCTTGAGGCCTTACTAAATACCAGACATTTGCTTCTACTCCCACAGTATGCACCCTCTCGTAACGTCAGGATATCAGTCTGATGCAGATTCACATCCTAATAAACAAGTCGGTCCTGAAACCTGCCAGAAAAGTAGTAGTGTCCTAAAGATTGTCCTCAGCTCCTGTAGTGTTCCTGTCTGTTTTCATGCTTGAGATTGCACAGCCCCGTCAGATATCCCACGCTACATTGGCAAGACATCCTAGTGAGGTCAACATGACTAGTGAATCGTGCAGCTCTGCTTGGACTGAACAGACACAGGAGTCTGGTCCTGAGCTGCTGGGCAGGCATCACTTTCTGACAAAGGGGTCCAAGGGCTTCTGTTTCAGAAATGTCCATCCATATGATAAGGAGAGTAGATATCTTAACCGATTTAAGGAAAAAGGCACACACAAGCTACCCTGGCCATAAGTGTGTTGAACAGACAGTTTCATGTGATTAAATACTAGGAGTCCCACCTGGATCAGATGAAATTTAAGGCAGAGGAGTTTAAGGATAAGCCTCTCCAGAAGGAGATTTTGGAGATGTGTGGTGTTAGTGCCCAAGTTGCCATGCACTCTTTGAAATGTGGTTTTGATGCTTTGGATGCTTCTAGCAAGGCAGCTGTCAGTGGGGCCTGTTATCAGAAGGCTTGCTCAATTGATGGAACAACCCCTGCCCTAGCATATTAAGGCATAGAGGTAGGGGTTTGCTTAGTTGTTAAGGTGTTTACTTCACAGACAGAAGGTAAAGGGCTTGGTTCTCACCTTTGGTCATTGTTTGGATATTGGCTAGGCATGTAGTAGTCTGCAGAGTGATTACTTAGTATTTATCTATGAACCCCAAAATACATGGAGTTATGCATGCAAGAGACCAATTGCTATGAAGTTGTGACAAGTGAAATCTTTAGGGGAAGGGGGTTGGCATAATCGTTAATATGTTAACCTCATGGAAGCAAGATACAGGGTTTGATTCTCACCTTTGAATTTGGCTAGGCTTAAAATGACCCAGCAGGGCAGCTAACCTAGTACTTGCTTATGAACAAAGCAGAGATCTTGGATGCCTCTCTTGACCAAGATTTCTACTTTGAACCTCAAGCTAAGCAGGAGTTCAAGAAACTGGAAGTGAAGGTGAAGACAGTGCAGTCAGTGAAAGACTTTTAACAGTCCCATGTCCCACCCCACCCCCACCAAAGATTCAGCAGAAGCTACCCTATCAGTGTGGTGGTGTTCTTTGTGTTTCACTGTTGCAGTCATTACATTTGGGTAATCTGCTGGCGGGTTGCCCTTGGTCGGCCTGAATTCCAAAGTCTTGGGTCCTGCGTCGGTTGCTGTCCTCTCTTCCATGATGTCAGGTCGTTAGGGGTATAAAACATGCAGCCAACGCCATTTTCTTCAGTCTTTCTTGCCGCGTGGTGCCTGAAGCAGAAGCATTTCGTAAGTGCCGGTTGGCAGACTACTGAAATATTCGAGTTTGAGTTTCAGAACCGAAGTCTTCACTAAAGCTAAGTACCCTGTTAGGGAAACTTTTTTTCTTGCTTTTTACTGATGTCAGAAAAAGTTAATAATTGTATTACTTGTGGAAAGCAAATACCTTATAAGGATTTCCATTTATACTGTATTCCTTGCCTAGGCCCTGATCACAACGTGCCTGGCTGTCATTTTTGTGCTAGATTTAACCAACGCAGTATTAAGCGTCAGTATATTTTTGCATCAAAGTATTTTGGAAACAGATTTAACTACCCAGAAATGTCGTCGGATAGTAATCCGACTACCGGAGTACATAAAAAACGCAAAGAAAAGGACAGAGAGGCAGTTGAGATCCAAAACCGACGAAGAAGCTTCTCCTAAGCCAGTCACCGGTACTCAGTGAGGCGCCTTCACAGCTCCTAATACCCGCTACCTTAGAGTCGCAGGCCTCTACCGACACCCATGTGGAGTCCGGCATGCCGCAAGATACTCAAGGTATTGGAGCGGCGGATTTATCTCCCTCGGATGGGTCCAGAGCCGCTGAGCAGGCACCAGCTTCTGAGGGTGTATTCAGACCTCAACATTTGTACATCAAACTGACGACAGCTGCAAAACCAAAGACAAAAGCAACTTCTAAAACTAAAAACAAAAACGACCCATAAGCCATGTGCACAGGCCTCTATGCCTAAAAAACAGATGATCAAAATGGCTGAATACCTTGTTACCTTGATCAGGGGTTTACCCATCCCCCCCCCAGATAAGAGGCCTAGGCAAGACACTGATTATGAATCTTCAGATCAGGTTTCTATTTCTTCTGATCATGAATTATTTATACCTCCCTTTGAGGATTCTGATGCTGAGGAATCCATTCCATTTGCATCTCCTCCAGAGGATTATTCATTTGGAGAAACCTTGCATACTTTGAGGGAGCATTTTCACTGGGAGAGTCAAGACTTCTCAGAATCAAAAAAGAGGCTCAGGGATTTCCTTCTCCCTCAGCACAAGCCTTTAGCCATTCCCCCTGTTTTAGACATTGTGGATGATGTGTTTTTGGAGTCAAGTTTGACCTCCGACTACCAGTAAGCCTGACAGATATTACAGAGTCCCCGACTCTCATAAATTTTTTATTTAGAAACCCTGCTGCTGATCCTGAAACTATTTAACAGGGTCCTAAGGGAGTTAAGACCTCAACAGCAAAAAAACGTACCCCCTCAGACAGAGATTCCAGGGCACTGGACAGATGGGGAAAAAAGGTTTATGCATCTGCAACCTTGGCAATCAGGGCCTTAAATTGTCACTTTCATATGCTTAAGTACCAACAACATGTAATGGGATTGCTGAAACAGAAAATTATGTTGAATTCAGAATGTGCAGAAAATAAAGAATTGCAGGAATTATTGCATGCAGCTGAACAAGTTGGAAAGATACTTTGCAATGTGGTTTTGATTCTTTAGAGGCCTCCTGCAGGACCGCAATTACTGGATCTGTGATTAGGAGGCATGCCTGGTTAAAGGAACAAAGTTTGCTTGATCATGTTAAAGCTAAATTGCTAGATGCACCTGTACAGCATGATTCTCTGTTTGGTATTCAGGCAGAAGAGTTCTTAAAGAAAATGGAAGACAAAGCTATGTCTATGCAAACTGTTAAAGATTTCTTACAAGTGCAGTTACCAAGATTCGGTAGACACTGGTCTACAAAAAATTGGTCCTTTCCTGTGTCAGACAGAGCTCAAAGGGGCAAATCCAGACGCCCTAAGGGTTCCAGGTACCAGGCTCAAAACTCATACAGGTCAGAGCAATGGGGCGCATCCACCTCCAAATCTGGAGGAGATGAAGCACAAACCTACAGAAAGCAATCCCAATGACTTCCCTCTGCCTACACCAAGCACTTAACTTTTGGCAGCACCCATAGGGGGAAAATTAGCACTTTTTGCTCAAAATTGGCAGTTAATAACCCAGGACAAGTGGGTACTAAACATTGTATCACAGGGATACAGATTCCATTTCCACACTCTGCCAATGACAAATGGTTGGCCAGATCTGCCAAAAAACCCATGGGCAGAGGCACAGAAACAGGTTACGTCCCTCGTGGATATGGGGGCCATTCAGACAGTACCAGAACAGGAAAAAGGACAAGGTTTTCACTCGACTGTTCTTGGTACCCAGAAAGGACAAGGTCTTTCGGCCAATACTGGATTTGTCGATTTTGAACACATACTTGGACATTCCAAAATTCAAAATGCTCACTTTGCAGCAGCTTCTGCCCATGCTGGGCAAGAATGCTTGACTGGTGACTTTAGACCTAAAAGAGGCATACCTGCATGTCCCAATAAGACAGTCGTGCAGAAGATACCTCAGATTCAAGGCTGGCTTAATGCATTACCAATTCTCTGCACTGCCTTTTGGCTTATCTATTGCGCCCAGGGTCTTTACAAAGTGCCTGGCACCAGTAATTGCATTTTGTATACAAAGAAGTATTCAAATATGTCCTTACTTGGACTACTGTCTCATTCAAGCAGAGAACAAGGACACTCTTCTACGACACCTGGCGTTTGTGAAAAGGCTTCCAACATGCCTAGGGTACACAATCAACGAAAAGAAATCACAACTGTTACCTTCTCAAAAGATAACATTCCTGGGTGCAGGCTTGAATACAACTGCCCAGATGGCTTACCTCACACCAGACAAACTAAGGCAACTGACTGCTTACTTCAAACTGATGGCAACAAAAACCCAGTCTTCTGCAAGACAAATTCTGCAGGCTCTGGGCTTCATTGCATCCTACTAATTTCATATGCAAGACTGCATATGAGGAAACTTCAATGGTACCTAAAAAGTTTATGGAGCCAACATTCACACAGTCTGGAAACAGTGATTCCTCTCCTTCCCTGCCTGCAACAGGAGTTTCTATGGTGGGCAAAGGCCTGTCACCAAAACATGGGACGGCCCTTCACTCTACCCCCTGCCAGCCAGACCTTAGGAACAGATGCATCAGATTATGTCTGGGGGGCCTACATGGCAGGAAGATTCATTCAGGGCATATGGGCACCAAATCAAATGCATCCACATATAAACCAGAAAGCGATGCTAGCTGTTCAAAATGCCCTAACATCCTTCAAGGACTTGCTTCATCCAGGATAACTACTGATAAAGACGGGACAACACCACGGTCATGTGGTATACAAACAAGTAAGGGGGCACACACACATATCCCCTTTGCAGATTAGCCATGGCACTGTGGGACACAGCTTTGACCTACCAGATACATCTTCATGCTCAATTCCTGCCAGGAAAACAAAACACTCTGGCAGAAGATTTAAGCAGAAACCTTATGGATCCTCACGAGTGAAAACTAAATCCACAAGTCTTCAGCATATCATCAGAGAAATGGGGGAGCTCAGACATAGATCTGTTTGCCTCTCAAAATTATCAACTGAAAAAATTCTGCACAAGGACTTATCACAGACAAGCATGGAAAGTGGACGCCCTATCCTTCAGTTAGGAAAAACCTTTCAGTTTACGCCTTTCGTCCTCTGCCTCTTCAACCCAAGGTCCTCCTAAAAGTCAGAAAAGAGAAGCCAAAGATGATATTGATTGCCCCGGACTGGCCCTGCCAGTACTGGTACCCAATCCAAAGAACTTGTCTCAATACCCAGCTTGGACCCTGCCTCAAAAACCACAACTACTGTCCAAGCAAAACAATCGGATCCTGCACAATCAACTACAGACTCTGAACCTGGCAGCATGGCTAATCCTGTAATCATACCAACGACACTTCTCAGTAAAGCTGTGATGGATGTCATTTTGGAAGCCAGAAGGCCTAGTACTAGAAAATCTTATGCTGACAAATGGAAGAGATTCTGTGCTTGGAATCAAGCACAAGGAACTGATACAGCAGAACCGCATATTTCTTAGATATTACAATACTTAACTGAGATACTTGACAAAGGCTTATCTTTCTCATCAATCAAAATCCAAGCCTCTGCCATTTCGGCTCATTACAATACAGAGCCACCTATCTTTTCTCATCCTTTACTGAAGCAGTATCTTAGAGGGGCCAAAAATGTAATGCCTCCTAGAAGATCACCATTACCTGCATGGGACCTCAATTATGTGTTGGAAAAGCACACCCTGCCTCCATTTGAACCAGCTGTTACCGCTGATATAAAGTTCTTATCATGGAAGACAGCTCTGCTAATAGCATTTACTTCAGCAAGAAGAGTTATGGCTGTAGAACCTTTTATCATATTTTACCCAAAGCGTCTCTGAGGATAAATCCTAATTTTATGCCTAAGGTCATTTCCAGTGTGGCTCTTAACCAAACAATTCATCTGCCAACTTTTTATCCAAATCCGCAGAACAAAGGGGAGAGAATTCTGCACTCCTTGGACGTACACAGACAGCTAAGATTCTATTTGAGCAGGACTAAAGCTCTGAGAAAAACTGAGCAATTACTAGTGTCACATGCTGCAGGATCAGAAGGAAAGGCCGTTTCAAAGCAGACAATTTCAGAGTGGATAAGCCATTGCATCCGTTTCTGCTACTTACACCATGGCAAACCTGTGCCAAGGGCATTAGGTCTCACTCCACCAGAGATGCAGCTACTTCAGCAGCCTTTCTCAGAGGAGTACCAACCAAGGACATTCTGGAAGCTGCTACTTGGAGTTCTGTTCACACCTTTACAAAACATTACCATTTGCCTCTCTAAGTCCTGGGCAAGCTTTGCCACTGCAGTGCTGCAGGGCTTTATAGCATCAGCTAATGCTGTTTAGCTCCAGCCTCCCAACCATAGCTTTGGGATTCTACCCAAACGTAATGACCAACAGTGAAACATAAAGAATATAATACAGTTGTGTACACTTACCACAAATGTAGATGTTCGAGTGTATTCACTGTTGCAGTCCAGGTTACCCTCCCGCCATCCCCCTGTCATTCTACAGCTTATCTTTCCTTCTCTATCTTGTACAACCTATGTGGTGTATTTGCTTGTAGATGAGATGAAGGTAAAGTTTTTACTGATGCATGTATATATATAGATATAGATATACATATATATATATATATATATATATATATATATATATATAGATATATATATATATATCAAATATTACTACCTTTTTGGAGGCACCTGACATCGGGGGCAAGAAAAACTAAAGAAAATGCCATCAGCTGCATGTTTTATACCCCTGACGACCTGACATCATGGAAGAGAAGACAGCAACTGACGCAGGACCCAAGACCTTGGAATTCAGGCCGACTGAGGGCAACCTGCCAGCAGATTACCCAAATGGTAATGACTGCAACAGTGAATACACTCGAGTGATAGAAATGCAGGCCAAGTACATCCAGGGAAAATCAAATGCAGGGGGATAGAGAGTGAGAGAGAATACTGCAACAGAGAAGAGGAGGACATCTAACATTATGGTAAGATTTTACACAACTAATCTGTCCTTCTGCTCTCCTGTTGCAATATTTACATGAGGACTTTGGCTTGTCCACTGCACACAGTGTCTTTACAAAATGTTTGGCTGCAGTGATGGCTTCCTGCATAACAAAGGACTTCCACATCTACCCATACCTGGTGTATTATTCTGGCTTTATCTCTGGAGGAGCTGCAGACATCCCTTTGGCTGGCCATGGATTGTTTCTTCAGGGTATGTTTTTCACTGAAACGTCAGAAATCCCACCAGAGTGATATTCCTTAATGCAGAGATAGACTCCAGGGACCAGAAGGCTTAGCTTCGTCAAAACAAGATCATGTTCCTGTCTTATTTCCAAGAAATATTGCAAAGGTCTATTATCTCTGCCAGGGAGTTCTTCAGTGTTCCCTGGTTTACGATTTAAAGTTCCCTTTGCCAGACTACGTATGAAGAATCTTCAGTGGTCTTTTCTTTCGGCTGTTCCCGTTAGGGGTTGCCACAGCAGATCATCCGTTTCCACTTCTTCCTGTTCTCTGCATCTTGCTCTGTCACACCAACCACCTGCATATCCTCTCTCTCAAAATTGGCGGCAGCAGCAGTATTCCTTGCAAAAAAAAAAAAAAAAAATCCCCCTGTTCCCCTGCATTATGAGGGAACTCCAGTGATGTAAGCCTTTAATACAAAGCAGGATGCCCCTTTCGGATTAAAGACAGGCACACACATCTCTTACAGTGGATGCTTCAGACCTGGCCCGGGGAGCTTAATTTTGGAGACATGGCTTGGGAAATTTTTCTTCACAAAAAACTTCCGCCTCAGAAATGGTAGTCCACAGGACCCTGTTTGCATTTAGCACTCAGTGGCAAACAGGAACCTTTCTCATTATGACAGTGTCACAGTGATGTACATTAACAAACAAGGGTTCCCATTCCTGCCCCTTGTGCAGAGGTTGGTCATGCAGTTGGAACTAATGGGAAAGCAGTTTTGCAGACTGTCTCAACAGGACAAGCCTAATCCCCAGATGAATGTATACTCGAGGCAGATGTTCCTTCATTTGAGTTTCAAGTGGGATGTACCGTAAGTTGACCTTTTTGCTTCACAACAAACCAGCCAACTCAAAAAGTGATGCACAAGGGCTTCTGACAAGAGAGTAAAGGACAAAATGTCTTCTTCCCACAGGCAGAGCTATTTCTGTATTCTTTCCCTCACCTGTCTCTAATCCCCAAGGTACTATTAAATATTAGGGACGACAAACCAGAGATCATCCTAGTGGCTCTGTTGTGGGCCAGGCAGCATTAGTTTTTCATACTGTGGAGCTTTGCCATGAAGAAACCATGGATACTGCCACTGCAAGTAGACCTCCTTCCCTAGAACAGCAGTCCACAATGCACTCTCACTTGAGTACTCTAAAGCTGGCATGGCAGTTTATCTAGTTCTGAACCCCTCCAGGCATGTATTTTCAGTGGATATCTCACTCATCCTAAAAGAGGCTAGGATACCTAGTACAAGAAAATTTTAAACGTTAAAATGGACTGTATTCTGCAACTGGTCCCTTCACAGAGGTTAGCATCCACTTCAAGCCAGGCTGCCCCTGGTCCTTGGCTACCTCTTAGAACTTTACAAGAAAGGGTTCTCTTGTGCAGCCATCAGAATTCATGCCACAGCCATCTCCTCCTGCTTACCTCTGGACACCCGTCTTCCCCCTTCATTTCATGGAACAGTTTCTTAAAGGTGTTCTACATTTGAGACCACCCTTCAAAGAACCAGCACCCCTTTGGGACTTCAATTTTGTGCTGAAAGAGCTTGCCATCTCTACCCTTGAGGCTGTTGATTCAACTGGTAACTGAATGCCAAACTACCTTAGAATTACAACCTCACACAATCGGTTCAAAAACAACCTGAAAGAATATCTCAAAACACAATGGCTATGCCCATGTCGTGAACCTGACTAAATATATATCTCAAACCCTTCTAAATGTCTAAAATCTATCAACCAAATTGTAAACATGTTTATTTTCTTGTATTAGTCTTTATACTATTTGTATATAAGAAATCTCAGCTGTGTATAACCTTCTGATTGTTCTGTTGTCTTATTTAACATCTATGAAAAATTCTCTCTCTCCTTGTATTTGAAACATGTACCTTTTTTAACCTGTATTTTTTTAACTTGTATTTTTCGACTTGTATTAACCACTATGTTGGAGCTTTTCTCCTCGGGCCTCTACTGAAAAAGGATATGTATCCAGCTAGACTAGCCCGGTTAACAAATGTAAAATAAAATAAATAAAATAAATAAATTGTATGGAAATCAGTTGTCCTAGTAGCACTAACTTGTGCTAGATGCAGTTCAGAACCCCCAAGCCCTAATGCCTAAAGAACCATTCTTGGCCTTTCATAAGTACAGGGTCTGCGTCTGTAGCAACCCAATCCTTCATGCCTAAAGTGGTGTATTGAGCTTTCCTTTAAATCAAACGATTAACTTGCCTGTTTTTTTTCCAAGTCCACAAAATAGGGGTAAAAGAATTCTACATTCATTGGATATGTGTAGACTCCTCGTGTCTCTACCCGGACAAAACTACATCCTGCAGCAAGTCTGACCCATCTGTTTGTAGCTTTTGCAAAAGGAAAGAAAGGCAAACTTGTGAATAAGCAGATCATTTTTAAGTAGATTGCAAATTGCATCTCATTCTTTTACCACCATCACAGAAAGCCAGAATCCAACAAGATTAGGACACACTCCAACAGGGCAATGGCTGCTACTGCCTTTCTGATAGGAGTTCCCATTCACAGTATCTTGGAGGCAGCCATTTGAAATTCTTTCCACACATTCTGAAAACATAACTTAGGAACTGCGTCCAAGGGCAGGGCAGGGTTTGCTTAGGCCATTATGCAAAGGGCTTTCATCTGGTGTAGTCTCTGGCCTATATCCCAGCTCTCTCTAGCTCTAGAAGCCTTCCCAAGAGTTATTACTGCAGCAGTGACCTATAAATAGCCTGGTCTAAATGTGTTAGGGACTTAGGTTAAATGCAGATATTCAGGTAGCATCACTGTTGCTGTACCAATTCCCTCCCTCCTGACCTCTTTCCTCAACCTAGAGTAGAGGTAGGTACCTTTTCCAACTTGTTCTTCTCTCACCCCCATTTAGAGTCCCTTCTCTACTTCCTCTGCAGCAGTCTGGACATGTACATGGACAGGTCATGCTCCTGGCTACCTTGGAGGAAAGGTGTCTCCAGACAGGAGTAAGAAAGACCTAAAAATTGTGCTGGTTGACAACCCTTTATAGCATAGATGTCCTGACATGGGATGGGAAGGTGAACATTTCTGGCATTCAGGTCACCCTCGGGCTTCCACAGGACAGGAATTCACAAGAGTTATTACTGCAACAGTGATGATGTTTTTGAACATGTACTTCTACCTTTAGTATCCAACACAATAGTTTCATCTAATTAACATTTGTCCCTTTTACATTGTTTATACTTTTAGAAGTTCACTGTCATTGTATTCTTCGTATCAGATCTAGCCACAAGCAGATGTCCGTTCATGTGGCCACACACCCAGTGTTTCATTTATTCCAGGAATGGATGTGATCCCCTGTCATCATCAAGGACATCAGCAGGACATTTGGTAGAAAACGGAGAGCAGACCAATCCAGCTTTCTTTTATCTCATTTTTTCCCCTTGCCACATCTCAGCAGTCAGTACCATTTTAGTAACTTTTTCTTGCTTTTGCTTGCCATGTCCTTTGTATTGTATTGGTTTATTGTTGTTACGTGTAGCTTTACTTTGGGAGTGGCTGATATTCCCTGAAAAGATCACCAAGTGTACTTGTGGGAGACATTCCACCAAAATTTTACCACTTTCACCACCTTTTCGGTCTAGGTGAAAATTACCCCATATGTTCATGTGAGCCTTTAAGTAAAACTCTTTCGTGAAGCCTGTGTAGCGAGAAACAGCTGAACTTAAGCCAGTGGATTACAGTCCTTTCTCCTCCTCCTCTGTTGGGAGGGCCTCCTTCCACCAGTTGCAAAATTCATATTTCCAAGTACCCTCTCAAAGCAGAAAAACTTAGGAAGCAAGTCAATAAGGATTCAGTGAGTAGGGTTCATAGGTCTGCCCTGGGGCATTTATAAGCCTAGCCCAAGTGTGTTTGGCTTTCGCCACCCTTTGATTTGAGTTTGCTGTGCCCTGTTTAAGGTTAGTTTACTGTGCCTCTGTCTAGTAGTGGCACAGAAGTAATCCCCGGGGTAAACCTACGATCTCCCATCCACTCATCAAGATTCCTCTTGAAGAGAGTCAGTGAGGTGCTCTGCGTAACATGGACTGGGATTCTATTCCAGAGCGAAGGGAGCCTCTGGGTTATGAATCTGTCCCTCCAGCATGTTCTATTTATTTCTGTGCTGAGGTTCAAGCCCCTCGAGCACGTGGTTCTAAGGGATTTAGATTTTCTGAGGTGGAGCATGTCCATTAATTCTGGGTTGGACATAGCTTTGTATGTCAGGTATAGATTGCCTCGAAGTAGGCGGTATGCAACTGAGTAGAGCTGGAGTTTTTTTAACCGGGCAGCATATGGGATCTGTTTGAGTCCCTTGATCCTCTTTGTGAGGTACTTTTGGGGTCTTTCTAGTTGCTGCAGGTGTCGGGTAAGGTACATCCCAAAAGGGGCATTGTATTCTATGATGGGCCTGATGAGGGATGAATAAAGGGGCACTATTACCTCACTTGATCTAGATGTGAATCCTTTTGCTAAAGCGAGTTTTTATGCAGGGAACTTCAGAGAGCTATCCAAAAGTCCAGAATTCAGCAAAGCCTGTATAAGGGACTATTCTAGTTTAGGAAAGGCGGGAAACCAGGATTTTTTTTTCCAGGAAAACAGCAGGAGAATTACAGTATATTCAATGCACAGGCTAACGCACTTGAGTGGGCAGCCTCAACAGTTAAATACAACAAACAAACTTTTAAACTAAGTGCAGGTAATAAAAAACACAAAAACAAGCTTATAACAGTTAAATCAGCAGTGTAAACTCGCTTTTCAGTGAGAAAGGACAGTCGCACAGGTAGTAACAGAAACAATATACTTATATCTTGAAAGCAGTCACTGTTTTCATTTCTCTGCTGCTAGCACCACTCTGCAGGCCCATGAGGAGCTGTTGCTGAGTAGGATAAGCGAAAAAAACGCACCAAAGCGGGTTTTTATGTAGAGAACTTCAAAGAGCTAGAAATGGCCCAAAACGGCCAATTACTACAAGATTCTTGTGCTGAAGTCACTCCTTCAGGGACAGGTAGGCTGCTCAAGGCTCCCCACTCCCACTGGTGAGCAAAGAAACTTCCTTCTGTCCAAGTAAGGAAATGTCTTAAGACATTTGCGACCCCAACAGCTTCATTCTGTTATCACCTAGCTTTCCCACTGATCGATGCCCTTTGGGCGACAGACAGCAGTGTGGTGGCTTTGACCCCACCCCCAAGGCCTGTATAGGTAAATTTGCTGTCACAGTTAAGACAGTAGTCATCTGCCCCGTGTGACCACCTTAAGGTGATTTTGTGAAAGAAATCATTTTTCACTGGATTTATTTTTGCTTTAAAATGATGAGCCCATGCTTTCTGGCCAAGACATTTCTGTTTTGTAGTTGAACATTAAGGTCAGGCCAACTAAACCTTTTATGATGATCCCTATGGTGCAGACATCCACCACCCTGTTGCTTGTTTTGGTCATATTTGACTATAGACATTTCACAAAGTAGTAGTTTGCTACTTGGAAGAGAGTCAGTGCACAGGCACTTGTCTTTGGCAGAGCTGTCTATTTCAGGCAGGCATGCCTACTGCCAAATTAAAAAAGAGACCATCTCTCAAATATTCATCTGACTTGGGACATCATTGAAAAGTGAGAAACAAGATCTGGCATGCTCCATCCATCTCTAAATCCCCCTTAGTTATGACATGTCTGAAGAGTCGGTCTCCTCACTCACTACGTGAGAACACCACCTAGAGAGTAACTGTCAACTTGAGTATTGTAAGTGTGACTGTCTTAGGAGAGATTGGAGACTGCTGGGTATTGAAGAGCCTAAATCTTCCATGTCCTTTTTTCCACTGTCTTGGCTGCTGACCACAGGAAAAAAATATCCGATGTTGTCAATCTTAGTCTGTTCCTGACTCTTGGGTTGGTTCTGATCCTCAGAACCAGTTCCGCCATTATACAGCTTGCTCCACTCAAAAATCTGTCAAGCTAATACTCTACCCACAATGCCTGTCTCCCATTTACCTCCGATCTCGTTTCCCACTCTTTTATAACAAGACGTGTCAGCCAGCTCCCCTCTCGCAGCGAAGTAGTTTTTAAATTACATTAGTCTTTCTTCCTTTCTTTCCTATAAAACCTTAATATTCTTTTTTTTCTCTACCCAGCTTCTCCACCTTAGTGCTTTTCTGTACCCGTTGGTATTCGTTCCTACCATCGCTGGTAGTCTCTCCTCTCTCTTTACAGTTTTGGTAGTTCTTTCTACCATTGTTGTTAGAGCTTCCTCCTTTCCACTCTATCCTTCTGTTTGTGTGCGTGTGGTATGATTGTTGACCTTCTCCTCTGCCACTTGTCAACATGGCAGAAAAGTTCAAAGAGAAGACTGGATTTAAGCAGTGCCAGGACTGCAGCTGAAAAATGTCTAACTCTGAGAGGCACTCTGCTTGCTTTTATTGTCTTGGTGCTCCTCATTTAGATGTAGAGTGCACTATCTGCCAGGCCTTCAGTACTAGGGCATTGGTAGAACGTCGAAATAAGATTATTCTTAAAGGGCTTAAGTCCCCTTTCGAAAAAGCTTTATCCAAGGCCGACAAGTCTCCTAACGCCTCTGTTTCCAGAACTAGTCTCTTGGTGCCTACGTCTCCATCGACACCGACATCAAGAAAGCAAAAGTCACCTCCTGTTGGTTCCTCCCCGGAATGGAGAGCTAAGGTTCTGAAGCTCTCTGAACCAATCCCTTCTTCGGTGCCGGCAGCATGACCTCCTGCACTAGCTTCTTTAGTTTCCACATTGGTGCCGACATCATCATCTGCACCGCAACAGGTCACCCCCCCCCCCCACAGTGCAGAAAATTGATCCTCTGTATAGACCCAGGATGAAGTATTCCCCTTATAGTGACCCCTTCTTTAGTCATCTTCCCAGTCCCTTTCTAGAAAGGCCAGAATCTCCCTTTGGATTGTCTGTTCGCTCCTCCAGGAGTCTCACAGAAGTTGATGTGGTGAGGTTGGTGGACCGGCTCCTTACTGGGAGGGGTTTTTCTTCCAAACCCCTCTCCGTTCTGGAGCAGGGATGTTTTCTCGCAGGACTCCTCCAGTTATTCCTCTTATGACCTCCTCAGAGGCTTTAGAGCTCCCCCACTCCAGCCACTCAGGATATTCGTGTTTCACTGTTGCAGTCATCACATTTGGGTTATCTGCTTGCAGTAGCTCTCAGTCGGCCTGATTGACAAAGTCTTGGATCCTGCTTCGGTTGCGGTCTCCTCTTCCACCACGTCAGGTCGTCAGGGGTATAAAACATGCAGTCAGCGCCATTACATCAGTCTTTCTTGCTGTGCCCGAAGCAGAAGCAGTTCGCAAGTGCGGGTTGGCCGACTCCTGAAATCTATGTTTTCGAGTGTCAGAACCGAAGTCTTCAACTAAAAGCTAAGTACCCCATTGTGGAAACTTTTTTTTTGCTCTAAACTGATGTCAGTAAAAGTAAATAATTGCATTTCTTGTGGAAAGCAAATACCTCATAAAGATTTTCATTCGTACTGTATTCCTTGCCTAGGGCCCTGACCACGACGTACCTCGCTGTCGGTTTTGTGCCTTATTTAAACCTCGAACTATCCGTCATTGGTATATTTTCGCTTCTAAATATTTTGGTGCTCGGTTCAATTATCCTGATATGTCTTCGGAAAGCCATCCGACTACCGACATTCTGAAAAAATGCAAAGATAGACCGCCTAGGTTCAAAGCTGCCGACAATGCTTCTCCTAAGCCAGTCGCCAGTTCACCGGTACTCAGTGAGGAGCTTTCGCAGCCCCTGATACCTGCTACTTCAGATTCGCAGGCCTCAACTGAGACCCATTCGAAGTCCGGTATGCCGCGAGATGCTTCAGCTGTGGAACCTGTGGATGTCTCTACCTTGGATGGGTCCGGAGCCGCTCTGCAGGCACTGGCTTCTGAGGGTTTATTCAAGCCTATTGACTTGCATATTAAACCGACGCCATCTTCTTCTTCAAGGCCTAAAACTCGAACCATGCCTAGAAAATGTGACGCCCAGACAGCATGGTCAGGCCTCTGTGCCCAAAAAACAAATAAGAATGGCTGAAGACCTTATTACTTTAATCAGGGGAAGCTAACCTTCTCCCTCTAAGAGACCTAGGACTGAGTTTGCTTACTTCTGACCAGGATTCTGAAATTTCTGTTTCCTTTGATGACCAGGATTTACCCTTAACTACCTGTGAGGATTCTGGTGCTGAGGACTCTAGTCCCTCTGCCCCCCCCCCCCCCCTCAGAGGATTTCTCTTTTGGTGAAACCTTGCATACTTTCAGGGAGCATTTTCGTTGGGAAAGTCAGGATTTCTATGATTCTAAAAAGAGGCTTAAGGATTTCTTACTCCTGCACCAGCACAGGCCTTTAGCCATATCTCCTGTACTAGACATTGTTGATGATGCTTTTTCGGAATCTAGCTTGGCCCTGACTCTTTACCTCGTGCTCCCAAAAAACCTGATAGATATTACAGGGTTCCTGACTCTCACAAGTTTCTTTTCAAAAATCCTACTGCGGATCCTGTGACCATTTCACAGGGACCCAAGGGCATTAAAGCTACTACTGCCAAAAATCCTACCCCCTCTGATAGAGACTCCAGGGCGCTGAATAGATGGGGTAAGAAGGTATACACTTCTGCAACTTTGGCCATTAGGGCCTTAAATACCAGTTTCATATGTTAAAGCACCATTAGTATATGATGGGATTGCTTAAACAGAAAATTATGTTGATTCCTGATTGTGCTGAAAATAAGGATTTACAGGATTTAATGCATTCTGCTGAACAAGTTAGAAAATATACTTTGCAATGTGGTTTTGATTCACTAGAGGCATCTTGCAGCGCTGCTGTAACTGAATCTGTACTTAGAAGGCTTGCTTGGCTTAAGGAGCAGTCCTTGCCAGATCATGCTAAAGCTAAATTACTGGCTGCTTCCTTAAATCAGGACCGCCTGTTTGGCAAGAAGGCAGAAGTTCTTAAAAAGATGGAGGAAAAAGCTAAATATTTGCAAACTGTTAAAAGATTTTTTACAAGTACAACCTCTAAGATTTAGTAGGCATTGGCCTTCTAAGAATTGGTCCTTTCCTGCCTCTTCCAGACCTTCTCACTCCAAACCCAGATCCAGCAGAGCTCTCAGGCTTCGGTCCCAGGGTGCGCACAGGACTAAGCAGTGGGGGGGGGGGCTCCACTTCCAAATCTGGGAGTAATAAAACTTCCCCCTATGGTAAACTGTCTCAATTACTTCTTTTTAAAACTTCCAAGCACTTTTCAACTGACTGTCCATTTGGGGGGGAAACATTGCTCTTCATGCAGAGAATTGGGAACTCATTACCCAGGACAAATGGATTTTAAATATAGTGTCCCAAGGATACAGATTTCACTTCCACACATTACCAACCCCAAGCGGTTGGCCAGATCTACCCCCAAATCAGTGGGCTGAGGCCCAAAAGCAAGTACTCTGTCTCTTAAGCATAGGGGCTATTCAGTAGGTACCAGAAGAGGAAAAGGGACAAGGTTTTTACTCAAGACTTTTCCTGGTACCCAGAAAAGACAATTCATGGCGTCCTATCCTGGACTTGTCTACTCTAAACACATTTTTGGTGATAACAAAATTTAAGATGCTGACTCTTCACCAGTTGCTTCCTATGATAGGCAAAGATGCCTGGTTGGCAACACTAGATTTAAAAGAAGCATACCTGCATGTCCCAATCAGGGAGTCTTAAAGAAGATACCTACACTTCAAAGCAGGATACCCGCACTATCAGTTCTCTGCACTGCCCTTTGGCTTATCTACTGCGCCCAGGGTATTCGCAAAGTGCCTAGCTCCAGTCATTGCATTTTGCAGGCAAAGAAATATTCAAATATACCCATACCTGGACGATTGTCTAATTCAGGCAGAAAGCCAGGGCGTACTTTTGAATCATCTGACCTTTATACAAAGGATGCTAACTTGTCTGGTGTACACCATAAGCGAAAAGAAATCACACCTGGTACCCTGTCAACAAATTATATTCCTGGGAGCAAGCTTGAATACAACTTCCCAGATAGCTTTCCTCACGCCAGAAAAACAAATTCATTTGACAGCCTACTTCAAACAAGGATCCACAAAAACCCTGCTTAACTGCAAGGCAAATACTGCAAGCCTTGGGGTTCATGGCCTCCTGCATTTTTCTAATTCCATATGCAAGACTGCATATGAGGAAACTACAGTGGTATCTAAAAAACCTATGGTGTCAACATTCTCAGGATCTAGAAGCATTGATTCCTGTCATACCTTGCCTACGCCTAGAGTTCCTTTGGTGGGCAGAGCCCTGCCACTAAAACAAGGGACTACCATTCACACTACCTCCTGCCGCCCAAACCCTAACAGACACATCAGACTATGCATGGGGGGCTCACCAGGCAGGGAAGTGCATTGAGGGCAAATGGAACCCAAGTCAAATGCACCTGCATATCAGTCAAAAAGAAACGTTAGCTGTACAGAATGCTCTGACAGCCTTCAAGGACCACATTCTTCCAGGACAATTAGTAGTAAAGACGGACAACACCACTGGTATGTGGTACACAAACAAGCAGGGGGGTACACATTCTTACATTCTGGCATTGTGGAACACAGCCTTGAGCTACCAAGTGCATCTACAAGCTCAGTTCCTGCCAGGAAAACTAAATACACTGGCAGACGGACTAAGCAGAAACCTCATGGACCCACACGAGTGGAAACGAACCAAGGATTTTCAACATGTTGACAAGCAAATGGGGGAGCCCAGATATAGACCTGTTTGCCTCCCACCAGAACTATCAATTGGACAAATTTTACACAAGGACTCCTCACAAACAAGCTTGGAAAGTGGATGCTCTGTTCTTCAGCTGGAAAAAATCAGTTTATGCCTTTCCTCTTCTGCCTCTGCTCTCCAAAGTACTACCAAAGATCAAACAGGACAAACCAAGGACAATTTTGATTGCACCAGACTGGCCACACCAACACTGGTACCCCCTTTTGTGCAGTGTGTCACTGTTGGCCCCGTGGCACCTGCCTCAGCCTCATTCCATGTTGCCTCAGCAGGCGAACCAGATTTTGCGCCCTCAGCTTCAAACACTGAACCTAGCAGCCTGGCTAATTACCTAATTTCTCCTTTACCATCCCTCAGCAAACCAGTGATGGATATCATTTTAGAGGCAAGGAGGCCTAGTACTAGAACATATTATGCTGAAAAATGGAAAATATTCTGTGCCTGGAACCAATCTCAAGGGATGAGCACAACAACGTCCAGTTTACCTCGGATTTTTCAATACTTAACTGAGATGCTTCACAAGGGCCTGTCTTTTTCCTCCATCACAATTCACGCTTCAGCCATTTCAGCTCATTATAAGACAGAACCTCCCCTCTTCTTTCATCCACTGCTCAAGCAGTTCCTCAGAGGGGCCAAAAAGTTAAGACCACCTAGGAGAGCTCCAACTCCAGCCTGGGACCTTAACTTTGTCTTGGAGAAACTCACTCTTCCTCCTTTCGAGCCAGCTGCTACTGCAGATTTAAAATTTCTTTCTTGGAAAACGGCTTTCCTTTTAGCAATCACTTCAGCAAGAAGGGTATCTGAATTACAGGCCCTTATGGCAATGGAGCCTTTCATCATCTTTCATGCAGGCAGGATGTCCCTGAGAGCCAATCTCTCCTTCATGCCCAAGGTGGTATTTAGTGTGGCTCTTAATCAGTCCACTTATTTGCCAACCTTCTTTCCTAATCCACAGAACAAAGGGGAACGGATACTGCACTCCTTAGATGTGCACAGACAAATTAGATTCTACTTGGACAGGACTAAACCTCAAAGGAAATCTGAACAACTGCTGGTGGCATTTGCTGCAGGGACAGAGGGGAAGGCTATTTAAAAGCAAACCATTTCTAAATGGATAGGCCATTGTATTAGTTTCTGCTATAAGCACCATAGAGAACCTATCCCCCAGGGGATCAGACCCCATTCAACTAGGGCTGCATCTACCTCTACAGCCTTTCTCAGAGGCGTCCCTACCAGGGACATCCTAGAAGCTGCTACCTGGAGTTCTGTACATACTTTCACCAAGCATTACCATTTGCCAATTTTCTCTAAATCCAGAGCTGGCTTTGCCACTGCAGTCTTGCAGGGCCTTTATAGCTGGTCCTAATGCTATCTAAATTTCTCCTCCCAACCTTAGCTTTGGGAATCTACCCAAATGTGATGACTGCAACAGTGAAACACGAAGAACATAGTACAGTTGTGTACACTTACCATAAATGTAGATGTTCAAGTGTATTGGTTACCCTCCCAGCCCCTGACTTCTTTTGGCTATACCTCTACTCTCCTTTACTATGCTTAAAAACTTTTTGGTGTATTTGCTTTTTTGTTGGAGGTACAACCTTGTTTATTTATATATTTAATTGCTTCCCATTAGGGGGCACCTGACATCTGGGGCAAGTTAAACTGATGTAATGGCATTGGCTGCATGTTTTATACCCCTGACGACCTGATGTCATGGAAGAGGAGACAGCAACCGACACAGGACATGAGACTTTGTTAATCAGGCCGACTGAGGGCTACTGCAAGCAGATAACCCAAATGTGATGACTGCAACAGTGAATACACTCTAACATCTACATTTATGGTAAGTGTACACAACTGTATTTTCCTATTGCTCCGACACTGACAGTTCCCTTGCCTTCGGTTCCATACTCTGCTCTGATTTCCTCTGTTCCTTTGGTACTGATGTATTAACGAGGTTGTGGCTCCGCCGTCAGGCCTGAGAGGTTTGACTCGACTCCTGTATTTTATTCTGAGTCATCCTTACCTCTTGGGACACTGGTGGCTAGGGGTCCTTCCTTGGCTCCAGCCTCGGAGGTGGGTCACTCGGGGCATGGTGTGACCACAGTTCCGAGTTTGTCTTTCTTGGTTCCGGCTCCTATCCCTCTTCGGGGGGGGGCTGCTTTCCAGGCTATGGAAAGAGCATTGGCCACTGCAGGCTCTCAGGTGGCTCCTGCTGTATCGGAGTTTCATCCCCTGACCCCTTCTTACCGGGAGCTTCTGCCAACCTCCCCGCCTGGACAGCGAGCTCCAGGGTTGCAAGATATCTCAGCTGAGGACCACCCTTTATCCGAGACCTCCTCAGACATTCCCACTGAGGAGCCTCCTCGGAAGAAAATGTGTAAGAGGAAGCACCTGGACTCCCCTGAAGAGTCCGTCACTGAGGGTTCCCCCCGGCCACCTCCAGAAGATGTCTCCTTTGGAGACATTCTTGAGATCCTTAAACAGAGGGGTAACTGGAAGCCCAAAGACCCTACCTCTGAAGAGTCTGTGTACTTGAAAGCCTTTGGATGTTCTTCGTATTTCGAGTTTGTCTTTCTTGGTTCCGGCTCCTATCCCTCTTCGGGGGGGGCCTGCTTTCCAGGCTATGGAAAGAGCATTGGCCACTGCAGGCTCCCAGGTGGCTCCTGCTGTATCGGAGTTTCATCCCCTGACCCCTTCTTACCGGGAGCTTCTGCCAACCTCCCCGCCTGGACAGCGAGCTCCAGGGTTGCAAGATATCTCAGCTGAGGGCCACCCTTTGTCCGAGACCTCCTCAGACATTCCCACTGAGGAGCCTCCTCGGAAGAAAATGTGTAAGAGGAAGCACCTGGACTCCCCTGAAGAGTCCGTCACTGAGGGTTCCCCCCCCCGGCCACCTCCAGAAGATGTCTCCTTTGGAGACATTCTTGAGATCCTTAAACAGAGGGGTAACTGGAAGCCCAAAGACCCTACCTCTGAAGAGTCTGTGTACTTGAAAGCCTTTGGATGTTCTTCGTATTTCACTGTTGCAGTCATTACATTTTGGTAATCTGCTGGCAGGTTTCCCTCAGCCGGTCTGATTAGCAAAGTCTTGGGTCCTGCGTCGGTTGCTGTCCCTTCTTCTATAACGTCAGGTCGTCAGGGGTATAAAACATGCAGCCAACGCCATTACATCAGTCTTTCTTGCCGCACGGTGCCCAAAGCAGAAGCAGTTCGCAAGTGCCGGTCGGCCGACTCCTGAAATTTTCATTTTCGAGTTTCAGAACCGAAGTCTTCAACTAAAAAGCTAAGTGCCCAATTGGGGAAACTTTTCCTTGCTCCTTACCGATGTCAGTAAAAGTTAATAATTGCATTACTTGTGGGAAGCAAATACCTCATAAGGATTTTCATTTGTACTGTATTCCTTGCTAGGCCCTGACCACAACGTACCTTGCTGTCGGTTTTGTGCTAAATTTAATCAACGCACTATTAAACGTCGGTATATTTTTGCCTCTAAATATTTTGGCTCACGCTTTAAATATCCAGAAATGTCGTCTGTTAGCAATCTGACTACCGGAATACCTAAAAAACGCAAAGAAAAAGACAGAGACAGGCCGTCGAGGTCCAAAACTGATGACGCTTCTCCTAAGCCAGTCGCCAGTTCGCCGGTACTCAGTGAGGTGCTTTCGCAGCCCCTGATACCCGCTACTTCTGATTCGCAGGCCTCCACTGAGACCCATTCGGAGTCCGGTATGCCGAGAGATGCTTCAATTATGGAACCCGCGGATGTCTCTACCTTAGATGGGTCCGGAGCCACTATTCGGGCACCGGCTTCTGAGGGTGTTTTCAGGCCTACAGATTTATATATTAGACCAACGCCATCTTCAAAACTAAGGCCAAAATCTATGTCTGAAAAACCTGCGTCTGGGCCACATGTGCAGGCCCCTATGCCTAAAAAACAAATGATCAAAATGTCTGAAGATTTAATTACTCTGATCAGGGGTAGTCAACCCCCCCCCAAAGGCCTAGGCGCAAGACATTGATTATGAATCTTCTGAACAGGATTCCATTTCTTCTGACTCTTCTAATGAACAGGATTTTGTCTCTACCTACTTATGAGAACTTTGATGCAGAAGATTCCATTCCTTCTGCTTCTCCCCCTGAGGATTTTTCCTTTGGGGAAACTTTACGTAACTTAAAGGGAACATTTCCACTGGGAAAGTCAGGAATTCTCTAAATCTAAAAAGAGACTTAGGGATTTCTTTCTTCTTCCTCAGCATAGGCTTTTGGCTATACCTCCTGTTCTAGACATTGTTGTTGTTTTTTTCAAAATCTAGTATGGCTCCTGATTCTCTGCCTCAGATACTACAGGGTTCCTGACTCCCACAAATTCCTTTTCAAAAATCCTATTGCAGATCCTGAAACCATTTCTCAGGGTCCCAGGGGCATTAAGGCCTCTGTTGGTTAAAATCCTACCCCTTCTGATGGAGATTCCAGGGCACTGGATAGATGGGGGTAAGAAGGTTTGCACTTCTGCAACCTTGGCAATCTGGGCTCTAAAATGTCAATTTCATATGCTTAAATATCAACAGCATGTCATGGGACTGCTTAAACAGATAATGATGTTAATTTCTGACTGTGTGGAAAATAAAGATTTACAAGATTTATTGCATTCAGCTGAACAAGGTGGAAAGCATACTTTGCAATGTTGTTTTGATTCTTTGGAGGCCTCTTGCAGGGCTGCTGTAACTGGGTCTGTGCTAAGAAGGCATGCTTGGCTCAAAGAGCAAACTCTGCCTGATCATGTTAAAGCAAAATTGTTGGATGCTCCTTTGCAACAGGGCCGTCCCTTTGGTAATAAGGCTGAAGAAGTTTTAAAAAAGAGGGAAGATAAAGCTAAATCTATGCAAACTGTAAAAGATTTCTTACAAGTGCAACCTCCAAGATTTAATAGGCACTGGCCTACTAAGTACTGGTCCTTTTCAGTTCCTTCGAGAGCCACTCAAGTCAAACCCAGACATTCCAAAGGTTACAGGTTTCAGTTACAAGGGACTTCTAAAACAAAACAATGGGGGTGCCGCCTCCTCCAAATCTGGAAACAACAAGGCACCTCCCTATGGTAAACAGTCTCAATGACTTCCCTTTACACTTAGCAAGCACTTACCTTCTAGCCGCCCCTTTTGGGGGGAAACTGGCACTTCATGCAAGATACTGGCAACTTATAACCCAGGACAAATGGGTTTTAAATATAGTATCCCAGGGATACAGATTTCATTTCCACACGTTGCCAATCCCAAACGGATGGCCAGACCTGCCCCCAAATCAGTGGGCAGAGGCCCAGAAACAAGTACTGTCCCCCATGAACATGGGGGCTATTCAACCAATACCAGAAGAGGAAAAGGGACAAGGTTTCTATTCAAGACTTTTCCTGGTACCCAGAAAAGACAAGTCATGGCATCCAATTCTGGACTTATCTACTCTAAACACATTTCTGGACATTCCAAAATTCAAGATGCTGACTCTTCAACAGTTACTTCCAATGCTAGGCAAAGATGCCTGGCTGGTAACTCTAGACTTAAAAGAGGCTTACCTGCATATCCCAATCAGGGAATCTTGCAGAAGATACCTCCGCTTCAAAGCAGGCTACTTGCATTACCAGTTCTAAGCACTGCCCTTTGGCTTATCTACTTCGCCCTGGGTCTTCACAAAATGTCTGGCTCCAGTAATCGCATTTTGCAGACAAAGAAATATACAAATATATCCATACCTGTCCATACCTGGACAACTGTCTAATTCAGGCAGAAAACAGGGGCATTCTTCTAAAACATCTGGCGTTTGTAAAAAGGGTTCTAACTTGTCTAGAGTACACCATAAACGAAAAGAAATCACAACTGGTACCCTCTCACAAAATTACATTCCTGGGTGCAAGCTTGAATACAACTACCCAGATGGCTTACCTTGCGCCAGAAAAGCAAATTCATTTGGTAACTTACTTCAAACAGGTGTCCACAAAAACCCTGCTATCTGCAAGACAAATTCTGCAAGCCTTGGGGTTCATGGCCTCCTGCATTCATCTAATTGCAAGACTGCATATGAGGAAACTTCAGTGGTACTTTAAATGTTTATGGAGTCAACATTGTCACAGCCTGGAAACCAGGATTCCTGTCATACCTTGCCTGCAACTAGAGTTCCTATGGTGGGCAGAGGCCTGCCACCAAAATAAGGGACTGCCATTCACTCCAACCCCCTGCCGCCCAAACCCTAACTACAGACGCATCAGACTATGCTTTGGGGGCTCATCTGGCAGGGAAGTGCATTCAGGGCAAATGGAGCCCAAATCAAATGCACCTTCATATCAATCAAAAAGAGATGCTAGCTGTACAGAATGCAGTGACAGCCTTCAAGGACTACCTTCATCCAGGACAGTTAATGATAAGACAGACAACACCACAGTTATGTGGTACATAAACAAGCAGGGGGGTACACACTCCTACCCCCTTTGGCAGACTCGCCACGGCCTTGACCTATCAAATACAACTGCAAGCTCAATTCCTGCCAGGAAAGTTGAATACTCTGGCAGACGAACTAAGCAGAAATCTCATGGACCCACACGAATGGAAGCTGGAACCACAGATTTTCAACATGTTGACACGCAAATGGGGGAGTCCGGACAGAGATCTTTTTGCCTCACCCCAGAACTATCAGTTGGACAAATTCTGCACAAGAACTCCTCTCAAAAGAGCCTGGAAAGTGGATGCTCTATCATTCAGCTGGAAAAACCTATCAGTCTGTGCTTTTCCCCCTCTGCCTCTGCTTTCCAAAGTTCTACTAAAAGTCAAACAGGACAAACCAAAAATTATTTTGATTGCTCCAGACTGGCCTCGCCAACCCTCTCCTGCGCAATGTTTCACACCTTCTACTGTGCCATCTGCCTCAGACACCTTACTTACTCTCAGCAGAACAACCAAATTCTGCACACTCAGCTCCAAACTTTGAATCTTGCAGCGTGGCTGATCACCTAAATTCATCCTTAGCATCCCTCAGCAAACCTGTGATGGATGTCATTTTGGAGGCAAGAAGGCTTAGTACTAGAAAATCTTATGCTGACAAATGGAAAAGATTCTGTGCTTGGAATCAGTCACAAGGGATAAGTGCAGCAGTGCCCAACATTCCTCAGATTTTACAATACTTAACTGAGATGCTTCACAAGGGCCTATCCTTTTTTCCATAAATATCCATGCCTCAGCCATTTCAGCTCATTACAACACAGAACCTCCCCTCTTCTCTCATCCTCTGCTAAAGCAGTATCTCAGAGGGGCCAAAAACTTAAGACCACCCAAGAGAGCTGCAACCCCTGCCTGGTACCTCAATTTCGTATTGGAAAAACTCACTCTCCCTCCTTTCGAGCCAGCTGCTACTGCAGACTTAAAATTTCTCTCCTGGGAAAACAGCTTTCCTTTTAGCAATCACTTCAGCTAGAAGGATTTCCGAATTACAGGCTCTTATGGCAGTGGAGCCTTTCATTATTTTTCGTGCGGACAGGGTGTCTGTCAGGACCAATCCATCCTTCATGCCTTAGGTGGTATCCAGTGTGGCTCGTAATCAGACCATTCATTTGCCAACTTTCTTTCCCAATCCACGGAACAAGGAGGAGCGGATTCTGCATTCATTGGATGTACACAGACAACTTAGATTTTACTTAGGACAAAATCTCTAAGAAAATCTGAACAACTACTAGTGGCATTTGCTGCAGGGGCAGAGGGAAAGGCTATTTCAAAGCAGACTATTTCCAAATGGATAGTCCACTGTATTCGTTTCTGATATATGCACCATGATAAAACTATCCCCCAGGGGATCAGATCTCATTCCACCAGGGCTGCATCTACTTCTACAGCCTTTCTCAGAGGTGTTCAGATCCAGAGCTGGCTTTGCCACTGCTGTCCTGCAAGGCATTATAGCTGGTTCTAATGGCTGTATAAATCCATCCTCCCAACCATAGCTTTGGGAATCTACCCAAATGTAATGACTGCAACAGTGAAACACGAAGAACATAGTACAGTTGTGTACACTTACCATAAATGTAGATGTTCGAGTGTATTCACTGTTGCAGTGCTGGTTACCCTCCCTCCAACCCCCTGTTTTTCTCTTACTATACCTCTACTTTCCTTTACTATGCTTAATAGCCTTTTTGGTGTATTTGCTTTTGTTTGGATGTATATATTTTTGTGTTTTTAATTACTTAAATATTTGGCTCCCCATTTGGGGGGCGCCTGACATCTGGGGCAAGAAAAACTGATGTAATGGCATCGGCTGCATGTTTTATACCCCTGATGACCTGACGTCATGGAAGAAGGGACTGCAATCGACGCAGGACCCAAGATTTTGTTAATCAGGCCGACTGAGGGCAACCAGCCAGCAGATTACCCAAATGTAATGACTACAACAGCAAATACACTCGAACATCTACATTTATGGTAAGTGTACACAACTGCACTTTCTCGCCGATCTACTTCTTGGATGACCCCTCCAGCTGACGATCTCATTAAACTGATCACTTAGGCTTGGAAGTCTCCTGACTTCATAGAACCAATTCCCTGGAGACCGAATAAAATCCTTTCTGCAACTGAGGACTACCACCACCAGTAGATGCCATGGTGGTAGTGGCGGCCAGCAAAAAGGAACTTGCCGAGGAAAAGTTCCTCTGTTCATCCCCCTAACCAAGAGTCTAGAGCAATGGACCGATTTGGAAAGTGTGTCTATGCATCATCGACCTTCACCTTAAGATTATTACATTTTCTGGCACACTTTACTAGGCTCCAGAGGGATCTGATCAAGAAACTATCAGACACCCTAGCAGGGGCTGTATCTGATAAGGTCCAAGAAAAAGTGGAGACTCTGCTACCATGGAGTCTTTCTAACTCTTCCATGAGGATCTTTTCATATGCAGCCGAGGGGATGACCATGAGAGCTAGTTCAGGCATTGCTATCAGACGACATGCCTGAATGCATCTGTGAGAGTTTGCAGAGCCATTCAAGTCTTTCATCCGTGCTTCAATTTACAGATATTGTTTGTTCAGCCCCAAATTTAAAGAAACTCTAGCCAGGTGTGAGAAGGATGGGAAGACCCTACCTGCTGCGGCATCTGTTTTTCCGCTCCCCAGCAATCTTACGCTATTAATCAAAGGAGTGGGAAGATGTTCAAAAAGTCCCAAGGGCCTTTCCAAGATGCACGTAGTGAAGGCTCCCCTCAGGACAGGGAGGGTTTTAATACAAGACCCCGAGGCAGAGGTGTCCTGCAGAATCAGGGTTCCAGAGACTTTCTGTGGCTAGCCCAACCAGTGATCTTGAAAGGGGGCCCGATTTGCTTACCTCTGGAAGTGGTCGAGGAAAGATTTTCTGTGCATGCAAAAGCCTGGCGACAGCCACAGATGTTTGGGTGCACAGAATTGCACCAGGGATTATACTATCCCCTTCACCCTTTATGCCAGATCTCTCACACAAGTCTCCCCGGTGTTCCATCCAATCAGAGAGACCAAGCAGTCTTAGAAATCCAAAAGCTGCTACAAAAGAGAGTCATCCAAGAAGTCCCACCAGAGCAGATAGGATCTGGATTTTACTCAAGGCTCTTTTTAATGCCAAAAAAGACAGGGGACTGGAGACCTATACTGGATCTCAGCATTCTAAACAAATTTGTTCAACAGTCCAAATTCTGGATGGTCATGGTTCAATCTATACTTCCTTTTTTGGAGGAAAATGATTGGATTTGCTCTATAGACCTTCAAGACACGTGCTACCACACAAAAATGATCAAATGTTCCAAAAGGTTTCTCCGCTTTTGGCTAGAAGCCAGTCATTTTAATTTCAGAGTGCTGCCCTTTGGTCTCACCACAGCCCTCAGGGTGTTCAAATGTATGGCAGCAGTGACATTTCACTTGAGACTGCATGGATTCTGGGTGTTCCCATATCTAGATGACTGGCTCATCACTGCTCCCATCAAGCATCTACTACTACAAGCAACAGAGTTCACTTTGCATTTGTTCCTGAGCTTGGGAATCACAGTCAATCAAACAAAATCTCAGCTAAGCCCCTCTCAGGATTTAGAATTCATAGGAGCTTGTCCGAACACCATTTTTTTGTGTAGCTTCTCTTCCTCAGCACGGATTACAGAAGATACAATCCCAAGTACATCCTAGTCTTTTCAAAAACAAGCTTCAGTGTTTCTGGCCCTCCAAGCAATGGGGCCATGGCAGTGACCATCACTCTAGTCCCATTAGTGAGGTTCCACGTGCGCCTACTACAATGACTTCTAGTATCACAATGGTCTATTCTAACCCATCCAATGAACTACCCCATGTTACTCACCAGCCGCTGCAAAAAAGGCCTATCCTGGTGGATGGAATCCGAGGGAATCCTATTAGGCTGTCCTTTTGTACCCCTCAACCCAAGGCCATAGTGACCACAGATGCCTCCCAGGTGGGGTGGAGGTGCATTGTCTGGGAAGAACAGTTCAAGGCACATGGTCCCCAATAGAGTTCAGTCTGCCTGTCTGTGCCCTGGAGTTGAGGGCAGTGCTTCAAGCATTGTAAGCCTTTCAATCTGTCCTCGTCGTAGGGATCATTGCGATCCAATCAGATAACATGTCTGCAGTCTGGTACATCAACAAGCAAGTGGGAACAAAGTCCTACCCCTTGTGTTGAGAGGCCCTGAGAGTGTGGCAATGGGCTATTTCCTCCAACCGCTTTTTGATAGCGCACAACCCAGGGAGTTCCAACGTGATAGCAGATAAACTGAACAGATGCATTGTACTGCCTCACGAGTGGTCTCTTAATGCAGAGATAGTAAGGAGGATTTTTCATTGCTGGGGCCAGCTTTGAATCAACCTTTTGCATCACCCGAAAACAAGTGCAGAAGCTACTTTGCCGTCACCCCCTCCCCCCCTCAGGGGAGTCACTGAGGGATGCTCTTCTCCTCGAGTGGCCCCCAGGGCTCCTGTATGACTTTCCTCGCTTTCCTCGAATTCTGTTTTTTCTCAAAAAAGTAGCCAGGTTGAGAAGCAAAGTGATCCTTGTTGCACCCTATTGGCCTTGACAAATTTGGTTCCCCTTCCTGTGGCCATATCTAGTTCACTGCCCATGGATTCTGGACCCAGTTCCACACCTGCTCTCTCACCCTCGGGGACTAGTGCGCACCCCAGCCTTCAAAATCTCAAGCTGACATCTTGGTTCCTCCAATTCCAGTGCGAAAAAATCTGCTGGCTTCCCAAAGACCATCCATCAGGAAAACTCTACCTTAGAAATTGGAAGAGATTTTCAGTCTGGTCTTATGATAACAGTCTCAATCTTTTCTCCGCTCCGGTGGAAAAAGTTCTAGAATTTCTAACCATTCCTTTTGATCAAGGAGCCACGGCCTCTACAGTAAAACTACAATTAGCTACCATTTCTAATTTCCGTAATGGTTTTGGGGACCTTCCTCTAATTTCTCATATACTATGTAAAGTATTTCTCAACGTAGCTCTGCGCTTGAAGCCTCCATTTAAAGATCCCCTACTGCCATGGAATCTTACCATTGTAGTATTTGGTGCTTTCCCCTTTTGATCCAGCAGCAGCATGCGGCGTAAAGTTTCTTTCATGGAAAATGCTTTTCCTCATAGCTATAACTTCAGCAAGACGAGTTTGAGATTCAGGCCTTATGCTGAAAATCCCCTTACTTACTTTTCCACAAGGATAGAGTTTCACTCAGAACCAATCCATCCTTTTTTCCAAAGGTAGTCTCAGAGCCCAATATTAATCAAACCGTAGACTTCCCTGATGTTCATCGTGTTACCCTGCTGCGGTCATCACACTTGGGTTATCCTGTCTTTGCTGGATGTTCACAGACAATTACGTTTGTATCTCAACAGAACTAAATTTAGTAAATCAGAACAAGTTGATGTTCATCGTGTTTCACTGTTGCAGTCATTACATTTGGGTAATCTGCTGGCAGGTTGCCCTCAGTCATCCTGATTAACAAAGTCTTGAGGCCTGCGTCTGGTTGCTGTCCCTTCTTCCATGACGTCGGGTCGTCAAGGGTATAAAACTTGCAGCCGACGCCATTACATCAGTCTTTCTTGCCCCGCGGTGTCCGAAGCAGAAGCAGTTCGCTAGTGCTGGTCGGCCGACTCCTGAAATTTTCATTCCGAAGTCTTAAACTTAAAGGTAAGTACCCCGTTGGGGAAACTTTTTCTTGCTCCTTACCGACGTCAGTAAAAGTTAATAATTTTATTACTTGTGGAAAGCAAATACCTCATAAGGATTGTCATTTGTACTGTATTCCTTGCCTAGGCCCTGACCACAAAGTACCTTGCTGTCGGTTTTGTGCTTTATTTAATCAGCGCACTATCAGTCTTCAGTACATTTTTGCTTCAAAATATTTCGGTTCTCGGTTTAATTATGCAGAAATGAGGTCTGTTAGCTATCCGACTACTGAAAAAACGCAAAGTTCGCCGGTATTCAGTGAGGCGCTTTCGCAGCCCCTGATACCCACTACTTCTGATTCGCAGGCCTCTACTGAGACCCATTCGGAGTCCGGTATGCCATGAGATTCTTCACATATGTAACCTGTGGATGTCTCTACCTTGGATGGGTCCGGAGCCGCTGATCTGGCATCGGCTTCTGAGGGTGCATTCAGGCCTACAGACTTGCATATTAAACCGACTCCAACTTCAGTGCTAAGGCCTAAATCTCGATCTATGTCTAAAAAACCAATGCCCAGGCCACATGTTCAGGCCCCTGTGCCTAAAAAACAAATGATCAAAATGGCTGAAGATTTAATTACTCTTATTAGGGGTAGTCAAACCCCCCCCCCCCCCCAAGAGGCCTAGGATTGAATTTGACTATGACTCTTCTGAACAGGACTTCTGACTCTTCTAATGATCTGGATTTGTCCATTCCTACTTATGAGGACTCTGATGCAGAGGATTCTATTCCATCTGCTTCACCACCTGAGGATTTTTCTTTTGGGGAAACTTTACATACCTTAAGGGAGCATTTCCACTGGGAAAGTCAGGATTTCTCTGTATCCAAAAAGAGGCTTAGGGATTTCCTTCTTCCTCAGCATAGGGCTTTGGCTATACCTCCAGTTCTAGATGTTGTTGATGATGTGTTTTCTGAATCCAGTATGGCCCCTGATTCCTTGCCTCCAGCCCCTAGCAAGCCAGACAGGTACTACAGGGTTCCTGAGTCCCACAAATTCCTTTTCAAAAATCCTGTTGTGGACCTGAAACCATTTCTCAAGGGCCCAAGGGCAATAAGGCTTCTACTGCTAAAAATCCTACTCCTTCTGATAGAGACTCCAGGGCGCTGGATAGACGGGGTAAAAAGGTTTATACTTCTGCAGCCTTAGCAATCAGGGCTTTAAACTGTCAATTCCATATGCTAAAATATCAACAGCGTATCATGGGACTGCTTAAACAGAAAATGATGTTGATTTCTGACTGTGTGGAGAATAAAGATTTGCAGGATTTATTGCATTCAGCTGAGCAAGTTGGCAAATATACTTTGCAATGTGGTTTTGATTCTTTAGAGGCCTCTTGTAGGGTTGCTGTTACTGGGTCTGTACTTAGAAGGCATGCTTGGCTTAAGGAGCAATCTCTGCCTGATCATGTTAAAGCAAAACTTTTGGATGCTCCTTTACAGCAGGACCGCTTATTTGGCAATAAGACAGAAGAAGTTCTAAAAAAGATGGAAGATAAAGCTAAATCTATGCAAACTGTGAAAGATTTCTTACAAGTGCAACCTCCTAGATTTAGTAGGCATTGGCCTACTAAGAACTGGTCCTTTCCAGCGGCACTACGGCCAAACCCAGACATTCCAAAACCACCAGATTTCAGTCCCAAAGGACTTTGAGAACTAAACAATGGGGTGCTTCCACTTCCAAATCTGGAAACAACAAGGCACCACCCTATGGTAAACAGTCTCAATGACTTCCCTTTGAAATTACCAAGCACTTAGCAGCCCCTTTGGGAGGAAAACTGGCTCTTCATTCAAGAAACTGGCAACTTATAACCCAGGACAAATGGGTTTTAAATATAGTATCCCAGGGATACATATTTTATTTTTACATGCTGCTAACTCCAAATGGGTGGCCAAATCTGCCCTCAAATCAGCGGGCAGAGGCTCAGAAGCAAGTACTTTCCCTTCTAAACATGGGGGCTATTCAACTAGTACCAGAAGAGGAAAAAGGACACAAGGTTTCTATTCCAGACTTTTCCTGGTACCCAGAAAAGACAAATCATAGCGTCCAATTCTGGACCTGTCTACTCTAAACACCTTTCTGGACATTCCAAAATTCAAGATGCTGACTCTTCACCAGTTATTTCCTATGCTGGGCAAGGATGCCTGGTTGGCAACTCTCGACTTAAGAGGCTTACCTGCGTATCCCAATCAGGGAATTTTGCAGAAGATTCCTACACTTCAAAGCAGGCTGCATGCATTATCAGTTCTCTGCACTGCCCTTTGGCTTGTCTACTGTGAAAACCCTGGGTATTCACAAAGTGCCTGGCTCCAGTAATTGCATTTTGCAGGGAAAGAAGTATCCAGATATATCCATACCTGGACGATTGTCTAATTCAGGCAGAAAACCAGGCCATTCTTCTAAAACATTTGGCATTTGTAAAAAGACTTCTAACCTGTCAAGGGTACACCATAAACGAAAAGAAATCTCAACTGGTACCCTCTCAAAAAGTTACATTCCTGGGTGCAAGCTTGAATACAGCTGTCCAGATGGCTTTCCTTACGCCAGAAAAGTAAATTCATTTGGTGACTTACTTCAAACAGGTGGCCACAAAAACTCTGCTATCTGCAAGGCAAATACTGCAAGCCATGGGGTTCATGGCCTCCTGCATTCTTCTAATTCCATATGCAAGACTGCATATGAGGAAACTTCAGTGGTACTTAAAAAGTTTATGGAGTCAACATTGTCACAGCCTGGAAACAATGATTCCTATCATACCTTGCCTGAGCTTAGAGTTCCTATGGTGGGCAGAGGCCTGTCCCCAAAACAAGGGACTGCCATTCACACCACCCCCTGCCGCCCAAACTCTAACTACAGACGCGTCAGACTACGCATGGGGGGGCTCATCTGACAGGGAAGTACATTCAGGGCAAATGGAGCCCAAATCTAATGCACCTTAATATCAGTCAAAAAGAAATGCTAGCTGTACAGAATGCACTGACAGCCTTCAAGGACTGCCTTCATCCAGGACAATTACTGATAGACGGACAACACCACAGTTATGTGGTACATAAACAAGCAGGGGGGTACATATTCCTACCCCTACTGCAGACTAGCCATGGCATTGTGGAACACGGCTTTGAACTACCAAGTACAACTACAAGCTCAATTCCTGCCAGGAAAGCAGAATGTTCTGGCAGACGAACTAAGCAGAAATCTCGTGGACCCTCACGAATGGAAACTGGAACCACGGATTTTCAACATGTTGACATGCAAATGGGGGAGCCCAGACATAGATATTTTTGCCTCACCCAAAACTACCAGTTGGACAAATTTTGCACAAGAGCTCATCACAAAAAAGTGTGGAAAGTGAATGCTCTGTCCTTCAACTGGAAAAATCTATCAGTCTATGCCTTCCCCCTCTGCCTTTGCTCTCCAAAGTTCTACTAAAAGTCAAACAGGACAAACCAAAAATTATTTTGATTGCTCCAGACTGGCCTCGTCAACACTGGTACCCACTCCTGCGCAGTGTGTCACACATTTCTCCGTGGCACATGCCTCAGATACCTTCCTTACTGTCTCGGCAGGAGAACCAAATTCTGCACCCTCAGCTCCAAACATGAATGTTGCAGTTTGGCTAATCACTTGAATTCACCCGTAGCATCCCTCAGCAAACCTGTGATGGATGTCATTTTGTAGGTGAGAAGACCTAGTACTAGAAAATCTTATGCTGACAAATGGAAAAGATTCTGTGCGTGGAATCAATCTCAAGGGATGAGCACAGCAGTGCCCAATTTACCTCAGATTTTGCAATACTTAACTGAGATGCTTCACAAGGGCCTGTCTTTCTCTTCCATAAAAATCCATGCCTCAGCCATTTCAGCTCATTACAACACAGACCCTCCACTCTTCTATCATCCTCTTCTAAAGCAGTATCCCAGAGGGGCCAAAAGCTTGAGATCACCCAGGAGAGCTCCAACCCCTGCCCTAGGGACCTTAACTTTGTATTGGAGAAACACACTCTACCTCCTTTCGAGCCAGCTGCAGCTGCAGACTTAAAATTTATTTCCTGGAAAACTGCCTTCCTTTTAGCAATCACTTCAGCTAGAAGGATATCTGAATTACAGGCCCTTGTGGCACTGGAGCCTTTCATCATCTTTCATGCGGACAGGGTGTCACTCAGGACCAATCTATCATTCATGCCGAAGATGGTATCCAGTGTGTCTCTTAATCAGGCCATTCATTTGCCAACTTTCTTTCCCAATCCACAGAACAAGGGAGAGCGGATTCTCCATTCATTGGATGTGTACGCAGACAACTTAGTTTCAACTTGGACAGGACTAAAACTAGAAGAAAATCTAAACGACTGCTGGTAGCATTTGCTTCAGGGGCAGAGGGGAAGGCTATTTCAAAGCAAACCTTTTCTAAAAGCCATTGTATTCATTTCTGTTATAAGCACCATGGAAAACCTATCCCCCAGGGGATCAGATCTCATTCCATCAGGGCTGCATCTACTTCAGCAGCCTTTCTCAAAGGTGTTCCTGCCAGGGATACTCTAGAAGCTTTCACCTGGAGTTCAGTTCATACTTTCACCAAGCATTATAACTTAATTTTCTCTAAATCCAGAGCTGGCTTTGCCACTGCTGCTTTGCAGGGCCTCTAGCTGGTCCTAATGCTGTATAAATGCATCCTCTCAATCTTAGCTTTGGGAATCTACTCAAATGTAATGACTGCAACAGTGAAACACGATGAACATAGTAAAGTTGTGTACACTTACCATAAATGTAGATGTTCGAGTGTATTCACTGTTGCAGTCCTGGTTACCCTCCCTCCAGCCCCCTGTTTTTCTTTAATATACCTATTCTTGTTTTATTATGCTTAAAAGCCTTTTTGGTGTTTTTGCTTTTGATTGAAGGTATATTTTTGTGTTTCTAATTATATTTATATATATATATATTTTGCTCCCCATTTGGGGGGCACCTGAATTTGGGGCAAGAAAAACTGATGTAATGGCGTCAGCTGCATGTTTTATACCCCTGACTACCTGACGTCATGGAAGAAGGGACAGCAACTGACGCAGGACCCAAGACTTTGTTAATCAGGCCGACTGAGGGTAACCTGCCAGAAGATTACCCAAATGTAATGACTGCAACAGTGAATACACTCTAACATCTACATTTATGGTAAGTGTACACAACTGTACTTTTCCTTCTCCGGCCCAACTTTAGGGAAGTCTGTTTCCATAGTTACCTTGTCAGAATGGCCAAAAGGTTGTATTGCTTACATGTACATTAAAAGTCTGAAGTTACCTGCACCAGTGAGAGCGCATTCCACCAGGTCAGTGGCCACTTCAGCTGTTTTTCTTTCCAAGGTTTCCATGAATTAAGTATGCGCAGCATCAACGTGGGCTACTCCACATACTTTTATCAGCCATTACAAGTTAGATCTGGTCTCCAGTGAAGAGCTTCCTTTGGTTCTATGGTTTTCAAGAGTATCCTTCCATATGGTCACCCGGGATGTAAAGTAGCTGGGGAATCTGTCCCAGGAGTCAATAGATGAAGATTGACAACATCGGATAAAGACATTGTCTTAGCATAACGTTCCATGTGTGTTGTCGATCTTGATCTATTCTTGGCATCCCACCCTCCTTCCCCCTCGTGTAAATTCCTGGAGGAGTCAACTTTTGTCCTGGGTGCATTGTTGGAGTTCACCTTGGACATGGCTTCTTCATATTTGCTCATGGTTCTTCTGGCTTTCTATAAGTCTGCAAACTCGATCGGAGGTAAATGGGAGAGGGGTGTTGTGGGTACAGTGTTAACTTCAGAGAATTTAGGCTGGCGTGGGCTGTGTAACGGCTGGACACCCACGAGTCAAGTATAGATGATGATAGAGAACACAGATGGAACATTATGGTACAACATAACTTTGTATAGAGCAGGGAAAAGTCTTAGTGTCTCTGTCAGTTGTTCGTTGAGATGTTGCCAGAGGAGCCAAGTTGGCTGGCTGATAACATCCGCAAGTAATAAAGTTGGGCAGTAGATACAGTTGTTGTACTCCTTTTACAGTACCAGATGGAGGGTATGACTGAAGATATACTAGAGGTTAGGTTTAAACCATTATGTCACCCAGTGGATAGCCAGCTGGCTCACAGACAGGACCCAAGAAGTTAGAACTGGGGAGTTGTCCTCTACAAAGAAGCTAGTAGCCAGCAGAGTTCCTCAAGGATCCATCCATACCTCTTAACCTCTTATCTCGCTAAATCTGGACAGTGCCTAAAATAATTTGGGGGCAAAGGCCCAAAAATAGGGACAAATTTTAAATATTGCTTTCACAAACTTGGAAAATTGTTAGAATAACAGGATTTGAAATTCCATGCATTTTCTGGAGGATATGATGACTAAAACTCAAATGTATGTCATCATTTAATGACTTCAGCCCTCAGTGATTTGCCAGAAACCACAAATTTTATGAGGAACAGATTGAAAATATGAGACAAAAATCTGGACATGCTGCAAAACTGTAGACAGTTGAGAGGTATAGATCCGTCCTGGGACTGCTCTTTTTTGGGCATCTACTTCTCTGAAGTCCAGGCCAATGTCAAGGGCCTCTGTCTGACCAAATTTGCAGTCAATTGCAAATTAGGCTCAGTCGTAGAATCCCCCACTGACACTAATTTTCTCCAGAAAAGGTTGACAAGGACAAATAACTGCTGTCAGAGCCATGGTCTAAAACTAAATGTACCCTCCGGGATATTTCTATAATTTCCATCCTTATGCAAGAGGAGCCAACATTGACCCTGCATTAGACTATCTCCTGTTTCTGTAATCTGGGCATCACAGTAAATAACGAAAGATCAAGTCTCAGTTCTTCCCAAAGGAAGACCCTTTTTGGAATAGTTCTGATCACCATACAGTACCGATTCTTTCCATGTGGAGGACCAGTCATAACTTTTTCGTGAAGTGAGCAGAAGGGAGCAGTGTAATGACCAGGAACATTTTGGAAATACTGGAAAACCTGGTGTCTGAGATGCTAAGGACTGGGGCTGTCACTGTCATAAAAGGCGCAAGACAGAACTAAAGGTGGCACTGACACACCCCACTTACATACCAGGTACTTGAGTACATCTAAAGTATGATGGTAATGTCAGCTCAGCCCTGTGGAAGGGTGGCCATCTGTGAAAGTCAGGCCATATATCAGACCTCAGCGTATGGCCGCATTCCCTCCTGTAACAGTGACCAAACTGGAATGTATACTATTATGGTCAGTTGCCTACACAGCTGCAACTGTACTCTATCACCAGATGCTTACTTGATAGCAACTCCTGGTAACTAAACTCCTGCACCAGTGGTAACTAAACTCCTGCACCAGTTCAGTGTGTTTATTATTTATTTTATTTTACATTTGTTTGCCAGTAAAGTCCGACCGGACACAGGTCCTTTTTTAGCAGAGGCCCGGGGAGAAAAGGTCCACATTTACTGAATAAGTCCTAGAACAATGTACAGTAATAAATGACAAAAATACAAAAAATATAGTAAATGAATGTCAGATGCAAAAAGTAATACAGAGGAACAGCAAGTAATACAAAAAATAGCTAGTAGTACAAAGTAATACCAGGGAATACAGTGCTATACAAAGAGAGTAAAAGAGTGTAACATTATGAAGAGGTAGCATGTATGCAGCCAAGATGTCATGTAAAAACATTTATATTTTGGAAAATAACTGTTGTTTTTTTAATTAATTTGTCCTGTTTTGATCAGTGATGTAACCTGACAGTGGAGATGGAGAGGGAGTGTGAAAATACAGTTGAAGATAAACAGAATACATAAATCATGATACAGGAGTGATGAGCTTGAGTGTAATACAGTAGCCAGTTCCTGTTTCAAAGCTTGGGGAAGACGTTTGAAAGTGGTTATTGGCTACTGAGGAAAGGAGATTGAGCTATCATGTAGGGTTACAGGGACAGAGCCAGGAGTTTATAAGATGTGTTTTGATTAGCTTTTTGAATTGTGGAATAGAGCTTTTGGAAATGAGAGGACTTGGGAGTTTATTCCATAATTTGGAAATGTGTGAGAATAATGATTCACCGGCTGCGTTGTTTGCTTTGGAGACCTGTAGAAGGGATTTGTTGGATGTGCGGAGATGTCTAGAGGAGTTGTATGGCTGTAGGAGGTTTTGAAGAGCTGGAGTTTTGTCTAGTTGCTGGAGTATGTTATGAGCGAATGTAAGTTGATTAAAGTGCAGCAATTGTGGAAGTTCAAGCAGTTTACTTGTCTAAGGGATGTGCAGTGATGGAATCTATATGAAGCACCATTTGCAAAATTGTAGCAAGATTCAAGTTCGTTGAGATCTGTTTTACAGAGGTTGGTTAGTACTGGGGAGGCATGTAACAGAGTAGTTGGGAGGTGAGTTTGGGCAGTAGTGGATTTAGTATTCTTAGTTATGAATTTATTATTCCTATACAAGAGACTGGGTTTCTTATGGGCCTTTTTATTGGTTTGGGCAGTATGTGTACTGAATTTCAGGTTGTTGTCTATTTCAACACCTATCCGTTTTGTATGGGTTGAGGGGGTAATGATGGTTTTGTTTTTAGATAGGATTCTGAAAGGTGGGGGGGTATAGACTTGAGAGGAGGGGGGGTTTCCTTGGATGAAAGAGGAGAAGTTTTGTTTTGTTTGGATTAAGGATAAGGTGAGATTTTGTGAGCCAATTTTCAGCCAATAGGAAAGATTCCTGGGTGTGTTTGTGGAGAATTTGAAGAGATGCAGCCAAGAATATGAGAGTTGAATTGTCAGCATATTAAACTATGGTGGCATGAGGTGTGGAGCTATGGAGTTGATTGGTAAAGAGAGAGAAAAGTAGGGGCCCCAGGGTGGAACCTTGGAGCACTCCTATGCCGACTGGAAGGAGTGGGATAGTTGTTGCTGCCATAGGTTGGCTTGTTGACATCCTGTTAGGTAATTTTGGAACCAGGAGATGGATGAGGTGCAGAGATTTAGGGAGGAGAGTATGTTTGTCAATTTTGGGTGGTTAACCATGTTGAAGGCCTTGGATAGGTCTAGGAAAATAGCAGAGATCTATATTGGCCATTATTCCTATGATGGTTAACTATGTTGGTAAATGACGTCAGGGCTGTGGTAGTGCTATGAGAGTGGTGAAAGCAGTGCTGTGTATTTGTAAGCAAGTTTTCTCTTTGAAGGTAATCTGTGAGTTTGGTATGGATGACTCAAGAATTTTAGAAAGGGGAGATAAGATGGCAATGGGGCGATAGTTAACTCAGTGAAGTTACCTCCTTTGTGTAGGGGTATTATGTGAGAAATTTTCCAAATAGTGAGGACTAGGTTCTCAGTGATTGATCTATTTATGAGAGTGGTTACTGGGTAGGCAATACCTTCTGCTGCAATCTGAAGAAATTCTGCAGGGAGTTTATCAGCTGCTAGGGTAGTTGGTTTGAGTTTTTTAAGTAGTTTTTTTGGTTGTGTTTACAGAGACTGGATGGAATGAAAACAGGTTGTGGGGAGGATCGGGTATGAGACATAGTTTGGTTTGTGGCAGGAGTAGGGTCATTGTTATAGGGCTGGGAGTTGGTGAGGGCTTGGATAGGTTCTGTAAAGTAGGTATTAAACAGGGTTGCTATATTGTCTGTGATACTGGGTGTTGAAGGAATGGGTGTAGCTGATTTCCCTGGGTGTAGTATGGTATTAACTGCTGCCCAGAATTTTCATGGATTGTTTTGATGTTTTATTTGAATATTACGATAGTAATTGGTTTTATCCCATTTCACTAGTTTTTTGGCTTTATGTAATTCAAGGCATATTTGTTTAGTTAAGTGGGATCTGTTTTTATGAAATGTTTCCAGGCCTTATCCCGGGTCACGAGAAGAGATCTGCATTCTTTACTAAGCCAGGGAGCATAGTTTTATTTAACTCTAATGGTTCTTGGTGGTGAATGATGATTGAGGATGTCTAAGAAGGTGGAGTTGAAGGAGTTAACTGCTTCATCTAGAGGTAGCTGTCTTGAGAGTTTCCCAGTTGCAGCTTTTGAGGGATGAAATTTTCGGCATTGAAATTCCTGTGGTCTCTGATTTGATGGTAGGTGGTCTGGTGGATTTTATGATTTTTAGAACGAATGAGAAAGGTTGGTTGGTGGTCACTTAGGTTGTTGGGGAGACATCCTGATTGGGACATTAGAGTTGGGTTGTTAACAAAGGTCCAGTCCAGTATTGATTGTTGACTGGAGGCTTTATCTGTCCTAGTAGGAGACTAGATTAGTTGGGTAAACCCGTGTAAGTTAATATGTGATGATGGATTAGAGGAGGAGCATGTTAGCCAGTGTTATCTTTATTTACTGTGTATTCATTTTTTCCTCCATCACAGCTAAGCAGAGAACACTAAATTTAAGTTTGCCAAGAGGGAAAAATCATATCACTAAAATAGCCACAAAGGCTGAACAGTTGTGCACTCTTGTAGCAGGGATCGAGCATTTAGCAGATAATTACAAGCAATTATCCTTAAGTAATATTTATTCATTTTTAGAATATATATTCTTGCAACACATGCAGTTCACTCAGTTTACCTTTATAAAGCCGAATCACAGTGGTACGAATGCTCATATGAGCGACTTGTAACCATGAAGTGAAAACGGCGATAGTCCTTAATGTTCGAAAAACAGCAAATTGAAAAGCAGATTCGCTGTTTTTCGAACATTAATGTCGAACGGAAAAAAAAAAGTGTAAAGCAGGGGGGCAAGCCCCCCTGTGCCCCCCACACCCCCCTACTTTAATATTCTAACTCCGAGATTGCACTACAGTGGAGAAAGGGACCATTTTCCGAACCCCACTACAGTGCAATCCGCCCCACAATATCGAATGTGCAATGAGCGAATGTCACTGTGCATTCGCTCATTGCACATTCCAAACTTTTTTCGTTCGGTGTTTGCAAACTTTGCAGACAGCCTTCCGAACAATTGCTGTTCGCCCGAGTGTGAATCACCTTTCTAAAGGTAAACCGTTCACTCAATAAGCGAGGTGAGCATGACAGTCATTTAATAAATCTTTGTAACATTATAACAGTGCATTAAATTCTCTCAAGCTCTGTACAATTGCATCAAAGTACAGCAATGTTGCATGGTCTTCAGGGGCATTTTCCCAGTAGCAGTGCGGTTTGTTATCTTCTGTCCAGAGCTGAGCAGATGAGACCCACATTGGAGAACTTTAATTTCCCCTTTGTTGGTTCGATTGTTAGATATTGAATTACTATTGTATTAAGAGCTTCCCAGCAGGGTTAGAACCACTCTGTAAATATTAGTTGTGCATTTGGACACCAAATCCATTATACAGATTTTAATTTCAAGTGAGTCTTTTACCTAGGACTTTTCCATGATGCCATGATGTCTTCTCATGGTGTATGTGCTAGTTTTAGCACAAAAAAAAAAGCTGTTCATATTGTGTGCCCCTCTTAAGAAAGGGTATGTGTGTGGTGAAGCCATTCTACCATGAGAAGGTAATATGGGTGACTGTACTGTAATCCCTGGGCCTGAGGGTAAGCCCCCTTAGGGGACTGTTGTGCAGTCTTACCTTTTATATCTGTTACAAAAAGTCAATTGGCAGTACCCTTCTGGATGTAGACACAGTACAGTTGCACAAGTCCTGCTTACCTGTAACAGTAGATGTTCATAGAACACACTATCTGCCATATGGGTGGTAGTGGCCTGCTACCCCCTCTCTGGCTGTCTACCAAAGCTCAGAGCTCCTCCCCCTTTCTGTCTGAGGATTTGATGGATCAGTTACCTTAGAGAGTTTTCTAGGGTCCAGAAGGAAGAGATCTTGTAAACACCTACTGTTCCAAACCAAAAACTAAACACTGAGCATAACTCACTTGCAACTCCAATACCTAACTGTGTACATCCAAAAAGGAGGATGGAGGATGGCGGGTGGGTGCTTAGCAGTAAGGCAGTGTGTTTTATGAACTTCTGCTGTTAAGTAAGTAAGACTTGCACTACTGTACAATTTTCAAGAAACACACTGCCTTATTTGACATATGGGTAGCAAGGGAGCCCGCAGGATTTTTTGCAGGGGGGTGCAAACCCAGAGCCCCACCCACATAGCTCACCCCGCCCCCTGCCAACACAGCCCCGCCCAAGTCCACCCACACAAGCCCCGCCCACACAGCCATTCCAGTGTCCCATTACTTGGCTATTTCTCCCCATTTACTGTAGACACTGTTCAAATCTGTGTGCATACTGTGTTATGCTTTAGTTCTACAATGATTACAGGCAGTTGGATTTAAATTTACAACTTTTATTTCAAACATTATAGCCCAAACACTGAGACATTTATAAACCTAAACAAAGCAATAGTCTTGCAATGAAAACAGACTTGGCATTAAAGCTTCTCTACTTTTGAAACTCACATTCAATGAAACGGCATTGAAACCCACATTCAAAGAAAATGCATCTGGCCAGTGGCAGGTTATTTACCTTTGAACTGTTTTCAAGCAATAGGCTCCTTGCACACCGTTAGGGCCATGCAAAAGTTATTTGATTTACCTGATTGTATTAATTATAATATATAATTGAATTATATCCTTGTATTATACAGCAACACTTGTATATTTCAGTGTTTCATCTACAAATTCAGTGCCTGCTGCCGTCAAAGAATAAATTGCCTATGTTAAATTAAAAAAATGGTAAGCTGGTATATTGCAATAGAAAATGGATGACAACCTGAAAAACAGGTTCATAGTTATTAGGCATCTCATCCAAAGGAGGACATCCTGAGGACTGCAGCATACAAATGTATATGCTGTAGGAATAGAACCTCAAGCCTTTACATTAAGATGCAAGTATTCTACTTGTGGTGCTACTAACATAGCTTTAAAACTTTATACCACAATAGAGATACCATTTGCTAAACAAAATGGTTGCACATTGTAAATAGACTTGGCATGAGCAGCAGTGAACTTCGCTTCCCTTAAAACTCACAGTTCCTTGAAAATGCACTTGAAAATTCCACCTGCTAACTCTAACTTGGGCATTTCACTCTCTCTCTCTTACAAAGATACCACACCCCTCAAGGCTTCACCCTTAGTGCAAGAAATCTTGACAAAGCCTAAAATAAATAGGGACAAATTATAAATATGGCTCTCAGAAAATTGCAAGAGTAACAGGATTTGTGTTAGTATGCATTTTTCTAAATGACATGACATCTAAAACTGAAATGTCTCATTATTTAGCAACTTCAATCCTTTTTAAGAGGAATATGGGGCAAAAATCTGGACAGCTGAGGGGTATTCTACCTCCCTCTTATACACACACCAAATAATTCTGGACAGACTTGAATTAGTTCTGGGAAGGTTGCACTGAACGGCACCGTGCTTGATCTGAAGTGGGTGAAATCCTGGTAGCTAGTGATTGCAGCTCAGCAATGTGGAGCATTAAAGCATTTTTAGCAGAGCAGTGTTTCATCACTACCTATTGTGTTTGCACATAAGCTGTAGTCATTTCAAACATTTGCCTTTTTTTGATTACTACAGAGTACATTTACCCACCAGAGCTATTGTGTTTTGACTTCATTGTGGAGCTAGTTGTTGCAGGGCTTGGCTTTTAAGTAAGGTAGCAATGCTTATTTACCATATACCATTAAAGCCACCCAACTACAAGTGTACTAACACACAGACACTGCTATAAGACACTGGTCTCCAATAAAATGTAATGAGCTTCTGAAAATACTGTAATCCTGTCCTTTTATTACAAATACTGTCATATGCATTTCAATACCCAAGGCTTATACATTATCTAGCTATGTAAATATTCTCTGCATGGCAACAACAAAAAGGCTTTCAATGCTAGCAATTCTTTAACAATATGCTTACTAAAGCTTACTTGCATCTTACAATGTCCGACAAGCTTACTAAAGCTTACTTGCATCTTACAATCTCCGACAAGCTTACCTGATGTTCATTAAACCATGGCTACTTAAACAGAGCAACAGGACACTGTGATAGCATGCAGTTCCTGAATAATAAGAAGCATAAGTCAACAGTATAAAAATCTGATAGAAAACCAGAACATTTTGCAAAATGAAGGACAGATGAAAAGCCACGGTCATATTTGTGATCTACCTTGGATGGGGGAATACTCTGCACACTTACTGCATAACTGCTTCTTGCCTTCCTTGGACACATCCCGAGCCACTACAATGGGGGCTGGGGTGCAATAAGTATGTCATAATTTGAAGGCTCTGACACTCCTACCTCTCAACTTCAGAGCAAGAAATCTGGACAAAGCCATACATAGAACTAGAAGTGGGACACAGGCCCAAAAATAAGGCCAATTTTTAAATATTGCTCTTATTAACTTAATAGAACAGGTAGATCTTGCATTAGTACAAATTTTCTGAAGGGTATAAAATCTGAAACTCAAATGTCTGCCATTATTTTCTAACTTCAATCTTTAATGACTTGCCACTAATTTGCCAGAAACCACAATTTTATGAAAAACAGACCAAAATGTGATGCAAAATACCTGTCAAAAAGGGACACCTTTTAATATTAACAGTTAACTTGAAGCAGCTAACAAAATAAGAGCATCCACATGCATTTCTGAAATAAAGGTAATCTACAACTGATCATTACAGTTAGAATTGTAAACCCTCCACATTTTCTTCCAAAATTGCCATTTTGGAGGAGGCATTATTAGGGGAGAGCAACATTTTGAGCCAGAATTGGGGACAATTGAGATGTTTGGATATTCCTAATCTACAAAGTGATTTGCACGCACCTCTCAACCTCTTAATGCAGGAAATCTGAACAAGGCCAAATATATTGGGGAACATAGAAACACTACTAAAAATTGCTCTTGTATAAACTTAGACAGTCTTGCATTAGCATGCATTTTTCTGAAGGTTATGACATCTGAAACTCAATGTCTGTCATTTAATGGCTTCATTCCTAAATGATTTGCTAGAAAACCACAAATTTTGAGAAACAAACCAAAATAAGCAGCAAATATCTATTAATTCTGCAAACATATGGACAACTGAGAGGTATAGTTCAACCGGGGCTGTCTGAGTTTGCTACCCCCCCCTCACAAAATCATGGTCAAATGGAGCCTCCCCCCCCCTGCAGCCATTCCAATGTCCCATTCCTTGGTTATTTTGCCCCATTTACCATAAACACTAATGTGCATACTGCTTTACTTCTGAGATGATTTAGGATTTCATTTGAAAGTTTTATTTTGCATTTTACAGCACAAACCCTAATATATAGCTGTTAAAGCAATGCAGTCTCAATGAAAATAGACTAACATTAATACTTCTCTGCCCTTGAAACTCACATGCATTGAAACAGCACCGAAACCCACTTTCAGAGAAAATACATTTTGCCAATTGCAAATATTAACTCTGGGCTGTCTTCAAAATCATAGGCCCCTCGAACATAACATACACATGCTCTTTGATACACCTTCCTGACTGTATTACATTATATTCCTTGTACAATACAGTACAGTTGTTAAAGGGCATTTTAAATTTATTGTTTTGAAAATTTTTCCAGTAAACAAAGAAACAAAAAGCATCCACCAATGACAAAATTGCCCAATTCAGAACATTTCCATCATAAAGTCTGCTCAAGTCCACCAGTATCAGTAAAAAATATACACAATCTCTGTAGTAAAATCCACATTGAAGAAATTTGTAACTAATAGAGGTTGCTGCTAGCAAACACTTTATATGTCATTATTTAATCTACAAATAAAGTGCCCGTTACCCTTGAAGAATAAATTGCCTTTGTTGCATGCAGTAAAATGAAAAGCTAGTAATACCGCAATAGAGAATGGATAGCAAACTGTTAACAGGTTCATAGTTACTAGGTATCTTTGCCAAAAGGACTGCAGCATCCACCCCCTTTACAACACAGTACAGCATCAGCAATGCATTTACCTACTGCGGGAGTAGAACCCACAGCCTTCAGCATCTAAAGCAAGTACACTATCTGTTGTGCTATTAATTTAAGCAGACTAAACATAATCAGCACTAAACCTTTGCTCCCCTGCAGCTCTCCGCTCCTTGTAAAATCTACTCGACACTCAGCTGTATCTCTGAACTTTGCAGCACAAGTAATCTGGAAAAAAACGAAATTTATTGGGGGGGGGGTCAAAAGGCCAAACAACAGGGACACATTTTAAACATTGCTTGTATAATGTTTGAAAGTTGCTAGAATAAAATGCTGCATTACCACCATACATTTCACTGCCACGTCTTGAACCCAGGGGACCCCGTGCAAAAGTCAAAGCAACATACCACTACACCAAATCAGCTGTTTTGTGAAAGAGGAAGACTGAAACTTTACCATTTAGTGAATTCAGTTCTCACCATAGCACAGCTGCCAACCTCTTAGCACAAAAGACCTGAACAAAGCCAATAATGGGTGACTACAACCACCAAACATTCAGTGAATTCAGTTCTCACCATAGCTCTCAAACCTCTTAGCAAATAACACCCGGACAAAGCCAGTAATGAGAGAATATAGCCCCCAAACATTTTCAGTGAAATCAGTTCTTACCATAGCTCTCAACATTAGCAAAAAACCTGGATGAAGCCAATAAATACCTGGATGAAGCCAATAAATACCTGAACAAAGTCAATACTGGGTGAATACAGCCCCCAAACATATTCAGTGAATTCAATTCTTACCATAACTCTCAACCCTAGCACAAAACCTGGATGAAGCCAATAATGGGGGGAATACAGTCCCAAACACAGGGATACATTTCAAATATCCATCTTGTACACTTAGAAAATTGCTAGAATAAAAGCTTGCTTTTGTTACCATACACTTTCTGAAGAAAAGAAGTCCAATATTGAAATGTGTCCATTTACATTTATTAACCAGGAAAGTCTGACTTTGAAAAAAAAAAAAAAGCTAATTTTTTTAGCAGAGGCCCAGGGAGAAACACTCCAGACAGCCAAGAATAAAACCAAATAATAACACTTAGCTGTCAGGCAACAAGGACACAAATGCAGAAACCACAGATTTTATGAAGAACAGAAAAGGTATGAGGGAAAATCCTGCAATATTTTTACAAATGGTGGTGGGTAGGGAATTCAGGCTCTTGCCACTTGGGCCCAAGGTACAGGGTTCAAGCCTTATTCTCTACCCACCACCATGTACACCTGGGGCATTTTACACACACACACACACACACACACACACACACACACACACACACACACACACACACACACACACACTACCTGAACGGGTCCCATCTTCCGTTCCTGAATGATCCGTCTGAGTCCCCGCTACCGGTGTCCCATCGTCTGTTCCCGCTCGACTAACCTGTCTAAGTTCCCGCTTTCATAGCGATGATGTCAGCCCATCTAAGTTCCCGCGATGATGTCAGCACGCCTACCCGCGATCTTCTTAAAGAAGAACGCACAAAAAAAAAACTTTGTTTGAAATGATGCTCTAGTCAGCCGATTCCAGGGGGGTGCAAGTGCACCCCCTTGCACCTGCTCATGGATGGGTAGATGATTAGTAGATCATTCAAGCTTGGAGGAGGAGGAGAAGCAAAGGATATCCATCCAGGAGAAGCCATGGTCCTAGCGAAGCCTGGTCTGAATTTAGAAAAGGCATCCAGCTTTTAGTGCTTTGTAAAGGTATAGACAGACGACCAAGTTGCTGCCTGTGGAATACTTGTAGAGTCCACTCCTTTCGAATAAGCCACTGAGGAGGTTAAAGCCATGTTGAAATATGTCTTTACCTTGCTTGTATTTGCCTTGCCATGGTGGGTGTAGTAATAAAAAAAAAAAAAAAAAAACAATACCAGAGGACAACCAACATACAGTGGTTTGCTTAGGCAGTTGGACCCTTTTTTGCCAGTGTGTAGGAAGTAAAAAGCATTTTAGCCTTCTTGCAGGGTTTCATTCTGTAATAGTAATACCTGAGCTGCAGGTGCACATCCAATGTATGAAGTATTCTCTCTCCCTTATTCTTAGGCTCTAGGAAGAAAACTGGGAGGTTAATAGACTGACAGAGGGTGAATTCTGAAACCACTTTCTGCATTAAAGAGGGGTTAGTGTTCAACACAACCATATTTGTGGAAAATCAGTAAGGTTGTTCCACCATGAGAGCTTGCAGCTCAGAGGCTCACCTTGCAGATGTCAGAGCATTAAGCAAAACAGTTTTCCGTGTTAGTAACTTCAGATCAGCCTGAGTGGCAGGTTTGAATGGTGGTGAGACCAGTTTTTCCAGAATGTAATTGAGATACCATGAAAGAGGAATTTACTTGCGAGGGAGTGTCATATGCTGTACTGTTTTCATTAACTGTTTTTTTACCAAAAGAGAAGGGGGGGTCCACTGGCAGACAAGCTGAGATGGCCACAAAATGCATACTAATGGACACGGACACATACAATAAACCATCCTGAAGTAGCTCGCACAAATATTTCAAGACCAGAGGGATGGTTACCTCAAGGGACCCCTCTATTCCTATTTAGACACCACTTAGAAAACCTCATTCATTTGTAAAATTATTTTCTACTAACAAGTTTTCTGGCCTTCTTTAACATCTGCACATCTTTATGAAACATGCCTAAACATACTCAAGATTGAGTCATCCAGGCTGTTAGTTATAGTTCCTCCAAATTAAGGTGCACCAGTCACCTCTGAGACTGTGAGCAAATCCAGAGGGAGAACCAAGATTGCCTGGGTGAAAACGGGGTCACCACAATGATTCGTGCGCATTTTTCTGAACTTTCAAAAGTATCTATACCTTGTGAATCAGCAGAAAGGGTGGAAATGCATATATGAGCATTCCCATCCAAGAGAACAAGAATTCTTCTGTCCTACAAGCATGACTGCAAGGATGTCTAGAACAGAATTTCTCCAGCTGTCTGTTTTTAAAGGAGGTGAACAGATCTATTTGAGGAGTTCCACACATCTGGACTATATCCTAGAATGCCACTGCCTTGAGATGCAACTTGTATGGGTCTGCCCAAGATCTGCTTTGTCTGTGAAAATGTTTTGCTCTGATGGGTATGTGCAATGCCTAAAGAGTTAGATTGGTGTAAAGCCAGCTCCCAGGCCATCATTGCCAACCACCACAGTTTGACGTGCACATCACTGTGGTGTTGTCTGCAGCCACCAGAAGAGAACCCGGAGTCCATAAGTGGTAAGGACTTTCAAGGTGTGGATCACTGCCAATGTTTCCTTGATATTGATGTGCTTCTGTCATCCTTGGGCCTCCAAGTGGCCTGCGCTTGCAGTCCCATTGACACTGCTCTCCAAGTGAAGTCAGATGAAATCTGTTTAGACCAATTGTCCCAGAACAGGAAAGAAAAAGGGAAGATGATCTTCATCTCACATTGCTGCAGTCCTTACTTATGGGTAGTCCGCTGTCCTCGGTCGGCCCGAATACCAAAGTATTAGGCTGACGTCAGTCATGGGCGCCTAGATCTGACATCAGAGCGTCAGGGTATAAAGGCGCATGACCGACGTCATATCCTCAGTCTTTTTTGCCGCATGGTCCGATGCAGAAGCAGAGTTGCAAGTGCCGTTCGGCGTTCTGAAATTTTTCGCTGGAGTTTCAGACCGATACCAAGTTGGCTAAGTACCCGCTAGAATATTTTTGTTTTTCTTGCCTCAGTTACTTACCGGATGTCAGAAAAAGTGAATAATTGTATTTCTTGTGGGAAACAGATACCGCATAGGGATTACCACTCGCTTTGTATTCCTTGTTTGGGACCGGAGCACGACGTAGTCGGGTGTCGGTTTTGTGCTAGGTTTAATAAGCGCACTATAAAACGGAGGTTAGATTGCGCTAGGTTAGTCTTTGGCAAGAGGTGTAACTATAATATGCCGTCGGATGTTCCGACGCTTGCTTCTACTAAGAAGCGCAAAGACAAATCTTTAAAGCCTAGGCAGGATGATTCGTCCGTTTCGGACGCCGGACCTTTAGAAGCTACAGCTGAACAGGTGGATCCGGCTGAAGTTTCTGTTGAGTCCCAGGGGGAAACTTTGATTTTACAAGATGTGGCCTCTCAGGAGGCAGGCCAGGCTGAAGGGGCCTCTCAGGTTACTATTCTCCCTTCTATGCCTAAGGTGGTTAGGCCTTCTGCTACTGTTTCTAAGGGCAGGTCTGTTTTGCCTTCCTCTGGTGTCAGTTCTGGTTCTTCAGGGTCTGTGCCTAAAAAGCACATGCTTAAAATGGCAGAGGATTTGATTACTTTAATTAGAGGTTCTATGCCCCCTCCTGATAAGAGGCCCAGGATGGAGCCAGAGTTGGAAAGTTTGGAGCAGGCCTCAGATGATTCAGAGTCTTCTACTGAGGACATTCAAGATTTCCCTCCTTATTCTGATTTTGATGCAGAGGATTCCACTCCTTCTGCTTCTCCTCCAGAGGATATTTCATTTTCAGAAACTCTCCATTCCATGAGGGAGCATTTTAAGTGGGAGGGACAGGATTACTCTGATTCCGGAAGAGGCTTAGGGAGTTCTTGTTTTTACCGCAGCATAGACCCTTAGCTATACCTCCGGTTTTGGATGTTGTTTCAGATGTTTTCTCGGAAGCTTCCCTTAATCCAGATTCTGTGCCTCCTGCCCCAGTTAAACCGGACAGGTATTACAGGGTGCCTGAGGCTCATAAATATCTGTATAAGAGTCCTAGGGCGGACCCAGAAACTATTAGTCAGGGGCCTAAGGGTGTTAGAGCCTCTGTTGTTAAGAATTCCGTTCCTCTGGATAAGGAAGCTAGAGCTTTGGATAGATGGGGTAAGAAGGTGTATACCTCTTCTACTTTAGCAATGAGAGCTTTGAACTGCCAGTTTCATATGTTGAAGTATCAGAATTTCCTCCTTTCTCAGCTAAGATCTAAAGTGGATGCTTTGGCAGAGGGCATAGAGTGTAAAGAATTGCAGGATTTAGTGCATGTTTCTGAACAGGTGGGTAAGCACTCTTTGCAATGTGGTTTTGATGCTTTACAGGCTTCTTCTAGGGTGGCTGCCACTGGTTCAGTTATTCGTAGGCACGCATGGCTTAAGGATCAGAATTTGTCTGAGCATGTTAAGTCTAGAATTCTGGATGCCCCTTTGCAGTCTGAAGTTTTGTTTGGTCCTCCTGTGGAGTCAGTCTTAAAGAAAATGGAAGACAAGGCTAAGTCTATGCAGACTGTTAAAGATTTTTTGCAGGTACAACCTCCAAAGTTTAGTAGAAATTGGCCTACTAAGGGGTGGACGTACCCTTCTTCTGATTCTCAGTCTAGGGGTAGGTCTAGGCGTGGTAGGGGCAGAGCTCAGAGTACCTTCAGGCCGAGACAATGGAGTTCGCCTGCTCAATCTGCTGGTGAGGGCGGGGCCAGTCCTTTCGTAAACAGGCCCAATGACCTGCATTTTCAGCTGCCAGATTCCTCTCGCCTGGCAGCTCCTTTGGGAGGAAAGTTGGCTCTTTTCAAGCAAAATTGGCATTTAGTCACCCAGGACAAATGGGTATTGGACATTATAAACCGAGGTTACAAGTTCTATTTCCATACCATGCCTCCTTTCAAAGGCATGCCAGACGTCCCTCCTCGGCAAAGGATAGAGGCTCACAGACAAATTTCTTTACTTCTTCAAATAGGAGCTATACAGCCAGTTCCTCTGTCAGAAGTGGGCCTAGGATTTTATTCTCGCCTGTTTCTAGTTCCAAAGAAAGGAAACACGTGGAGACCAATTTTGGATTTATCTATCCTCAACACTTACCTGGACATTCCAAAGTTCAAGATGCTGACTTTACAACAGCTTTTACCTCTGTTGGGAAAAGATCACTGGATGGTTACTCTGGATCTCAAAGAGGCTTACCTTCATGTTCCTATCAGGCCCAGTTGCAGGAGGTACCTGCGCTTTCGCGCTGGAAATTTACATTATCAGTTCTCTGCATTGCCCTTTGGCTTATCTACTGCGCCCAGAGTGTTCACAAAGGTTCTGGCTCCAGTGATAGCATTTTTCAGACTAAGAGGAATACAGATTTATCCTTATTTGGACGACTGTCTGATTATTGCACAAGAAAAGGACTAACTTCTTCATCATCTACAGTATGTGATGGCAGTGTTAAGATGCCTAGGGTATTCTGTGAACGAAACAAAGTCCAGTCTAGTACCCTCTCAGGACATGTGCTTTCTGGGTGTGAGACTGAATACAGCTTCCCAGATGGCTTTTTTGACCCCGGACAAACAAAGAAGCCTTTCTCTTTATTTCCAGCAAATGTCTCTACGGTCCAGGCTGACTGCAAGGACAGTCCTTCAAGCCTTGGGGTTCATGGCATCTTGTATTCTGGTGCTTCCCAATGCCAAATTGCATATGAGGAAGCTTCAGTGGTATCTCAAAAATGTGTGGACACAGCACTGCCAAGATCTAGACACTGTCATTCAGATAATACCTTGCATTCAGAAGGAGTTTTTGTGGTGGGCTCAGGAATGTCACCTAAACAAGGGACTCTCTGTGACCCGGCCAGAGGCGAGTCAGATTCTATCGACAGATGCCTCGGACAAGGCTTGGGGAGCACACCTCAATGGAAAATGGGTGCAAAACACGTGGCCTGTCAAACTCCAACATTTGCATATCAACTTGAAGGAAATGTTAGCAGTCCAGTTTGCATTGATGGCTTTCAAAGATTTACTTCCAGGGCAGGTGTTGATTCAAACAGACAACACTACTGTCATGTGGTACAGCAACAAGCAGGGGGAACCCATTCTTACCCTCTTTGCAGGCAAGCGATGATTCTGTGGGAAACTGCTCTCAATCTACACCTCAATCTTCAGGCAAGGGTTCTACCAGGAGCACAGAACTCCTTAGCAGATGTATTGAGCAGACAAATAGTGGATCCTCACGAGTGGAAATTGGATCCTCATGTATTTCAACAGTTGACAGTGTTATGGGGAACTCCAGACATAGATCTGTTCGCTTCTCCACTAAATTACCAGTTGCCAAAGTTTTGCACAAAATGTTTCATCACACAGCTTGGAAGGTGGACGCTCTTTCAGTTGGAACAATCTGCATGTATATGCCTTTCCACCTCTGCCTCTTCTTCCCAAGGTACTTTTGAAGGCCAGACAAGACAAGCCAACCATGATTTTGATAGCACCGGATTGGCCTCGACAACACTGGTACCCACTACTGAGGAGTTTAGTACGAGAACCTCCGTGGCCTCTGCCTTTGATTCCGCACCTTTGTCACAAGAGGACAGTCACTTCCTCAATGTCAAGATTCAGTCTCTGCATCTAACAGCCTGGCATATTCTGTTTTAGACTCTGGAGGGTCTCAGCTTCCACAACAAGTTTTGAATGTTATTTTGGAGGCCAGGAGGCCTAGTACCAGGAAAGTTTACACTGATAAATGGAGGAGATTTTTTATTTGGAGCAAAGGAAAGGACTTTGATGTCTCCAAACCTGATTTAAGTGTTGCTCTTCAATATGTTACTGAATTATTGGACAAGGGTTTGTCTTTCTCCTCAATAAAGGTCCATGCTGCAGCCATTTCTGCTCACTATGATTGTGACCCTCCTTTATTCTCTCATCCTTGGTTTAAGCAATTTCTTAGAGGGGCAAAGAATATAAGACCCCCACGTAGAGCTCCTACTCCTGCTTGGGATCTCAATTTTGTGTTGGAAAAACTTACTCTACAACCTTTTGAGCCTGCAGCTACTGCCGAAGTTAAAGTATTTATCATGGAAAACTGCTTTTTTGTTGGCCATTACCTCTGCAAGAAGGGTTTCTGAATTACAGGCCCTCATGGCAGTGGAGCCTTTCCTGATTTTTCATAAGGATAGGGTATCTTTGCACTAATCCTTCCTTTATGCCTAAAGTGGTTTCTAGTGTGGCCTTAAATCAAACTATTCATTTGCCTACTTTTTATGCAAACCCCCAAAATAAAGGGGAGAAAATTTTGCATACTTTGGATATTCACAGGCAGTTGCGTTATTATTTGAGCAGAACCAAGGAGTTCAGACAGTCTCAGCAATTGTTTGTTTCTTTTGCTTTGGGTTCACAGGGTAAACCTGTTTCAAAACCAACTATTTCTAAATGGATTGGGTTTTGTATTTCTTTCTGTTATTCCCATCATGGTAAGGAGATTCCTGCTGGAATCAGGCCTCATTCCACTAGGGCTACTGCTACTTCTACGGCCTTTATAAGGGGGTAGCTACAAAGACATTTTGGAGGCAGCTACTTGGAGTTCAGTGCATACCTTTTCTAAACATTACCACCTTCCTCTTTATTCTAAGTCTAGGGCTGGATTTGCCACTGCAATTTTACAGGGCATTTTAGCGGCCCCTAATGCTTTATGATTTTTACCATCCTCCCTCCCGTTGCTTTGGGATTCTACCCATAAGTAAGGACTGCAGCAATGTGAGATGAAGAACATAGTACAGTTTTGTACCTACCATAAATGTAGATGTTCGAAGATCCACATTGCTGCAGTCCAATTTACCCTCCCTCCTTCCCCTCTGTAGTTTGACTTGGTGCTATGCTTTAGGTGATGGTTGTTGTTGGGCATGTTTTTGGGAGGTATTCTGTTTTTGGCTGTGTCCTTTCTGGTTTGGCCTTCTGACATCTGGGGCAAGAAAAGACTGAGGATATGACGTCGGTCATGCGCCTTTATACCCTGACGCTCTGATGTCAGATCTAGGCGCCCATGACCGACGTCAGCCTAATACTTTGGTATTCGGGCCGACCGAGGACAGCGGACTACCCATAAGTAAGGACTGCAGCAATGTGGATCTTCGAACATCTACATTTATGGTAGGTACAAAACTGTACTTTTTGAACTGTTATTCAGCTGTGTTCTCCACCAGTGTAACTCTTGTCTAATTAGGTGCAGCACCCATAACTGAGATTCCAGAGAATGTAGGGGCTGGGACCAACAATTTCGGACATACCATTGAATTTTCTTTGTGTAGACACTGGCCAGTGGTATCCTTCATGGATGCCATAAGTCCTAGAATGTTTATGAATTCTCTTGCCATGGTGGAGTTCCTTCTGGAAGATTCCTGGAATACCATCTGGTAAGATAAAACCTTGTGCTCGGGAAGAAAGGCCATTCTTTTGTCGTAGTCAATTTAAGCATCCCAAGAAGATGAGACTTTGTGAAGGTGTTGGGGCGCCACTTCCAAACGTTCACCTTCACCCCTAGCTGACAAAGTAAGATTCAGACATTTTCTAGTGATTCCCAGCACCTGGATGCAGACTCTGCACAGATCCAGCAGCAAGTCATCCAAGTAAAGAAAGATGTAAATCCCAAGAGTCCAGTAGTGAGCCACTACCAGAGCAAGGCATTTGGTAAACATTTTACATGCAGTGGATAGCCCAAAGGGCAGTGCGAACCAGATAAATATCCAATATCTTCTGAAGAAATGAGCATTGGGGATATGGTGCTAAGCATCATTCAAGTCCAGGGTCACCATGAAGCAACAGTCTGGCATAGGCAGAAGTACTGTTTGCATAGTGCGCATCTTGAACTCTGGGACCTTCATAAAGGTATTCAGAAAGGAAAAGTCCAACACTGATCTCCACAGTGGCTCTTTTTTTTTTTTTTTGAGAACCGGAAACATTTTGGAGTAGAAACCTTTCATCCATTCTGAAGGATGGACTGGTTCTTTGACCCCCAAATCCAGCGTTTGCCAGAGTGTAGCAGTAAATGTGTATTCCAGCAGGTGAGGGGGCACTCTTTGAATTGGGGTGGATGTGCTTTCCACTGCCACCTATAACCTCTGTCAACAATGCTGAGCACCCATTTGACTGAAACTGTTGATGGCCAGACTGCTTGTTGAGAGCTAACTTTTGAGACGAGGCACCTGGAGGGGGATACTTGAGAAAGATGGGTGCCGCCCCTCATTAGGTTTAGTGGAGCTCTCATCCTGCTATTTCCTTTTGGTATCTTGGCTTTTGTTCATTTGGGACTTCTGTTTGTTGGGCCACCAAAAATTATCCTACTTAATGGGGGGAAACGTAGGAATACAGAACATTTTAGACACCCCTTGCATCATTTTACCTCTATCATTCCAGTGTTTAAGTATCTGATTAACTGCTGTACCAAGCACACAATCCGGATCAAGCTGAGTATTCATAATATGTTTTTTTTTTTTTTTTAACGGCTCAGAGAAGTTTTAACTGCAACCAAGCATACCTAATCACTGCAAACATTACAGCATTTTTACTAACAGTATCCATCCCTTCTAAGGCACTCTTTAAAGCATGTTTAGACACTTGAGCTGCATTGGACAACAGTGTCTTTGATATAGACTTTTTGCTCAGCAAATAATGCAGTGAATTTGTCTAAAGTATACATATCCCTTAACACAAACTTCCACATAAAATGCTGGTAGTTACCTTAAAGGCTACCATGCTGGACTGTGCCAGCCTCTTTTTCTGAAACTCTAGCTACTTGCCTAACTTATTTGAAGAAGACAGTCTTTTAGTTGGAAGATGTCACTGGGGACACAGTAGCCGAATCTGCAGACAAGAGGGCTTGGAGATCAGGCATGGTTGAGCATACCCTGAATTTTTAAACACTTTTTAGGCAAAAGCTCATTCAATAGAGGAGAATTGCAGGCTGGCTTAGAAACATCCTCCAGCACTGGGATTAATGGAGGGAAGGTCGCCACATCCGGAGCCTCATCCTCCAAAAGATCATGTACCTTGCTGACCTCAGGAGCAGCTGAAGATTGCTTCCAGTTGATTTCATGTCTAATTCTAGCCAGCATTTGGGAAAAAGAAAACTTCTGTTTGGATTTCTGCGGCTATTCATCCTCACCTCTGACACTTCTGAAACATCAGATTCCAAATATTCTTCAAAGTCAGGATCTTTGCATGGTTGACTGGAGGTTTGAACACTGATATTACTCAACTCAGGCTTGCACCCCGTAATCAACTGCTTGAACAATGGATCTAACCTTAGCCTCCAGGTATAAACACAGTGATAGACTTGCTACCCTTTGACATGGTGGCTCTTCTCTCTCTCTCTTGCATGCATTACACTAGTGTGAGAATCGCCAGGGGGAGGAGTATCAACACTGGCAACAGACTCTGCACTCCTGACCTCCCCTCTACCTAAAGAATTTGTTACTCCCATACCTGAACTAGGCACTGGTACAGCCCAAGAGCACGTCTGACCCTTGTGTCACACACAGTTGTGGTAGTAACACCACACCAAGGGACCTGAAGGCAAAAGAAGGTGCATGATCAGATAGGCTCCTTAAGGCTATTGCAGAGCTACAGGCTGAGGCATATTGATTTAATTCAATGTTTTTAGGTGCACAGAAGGTAGATGGTAGAGGAGGGGCACCTGTTTCGGGTCCATCAAGTCCAGGGACAAAAATTAGCCAGATCAGTACCAAGTACTGGCTGCATGATCAGTCCAGTAAAAAAATTGACAAAATCCCACTTTTTTCATCTAAATAGCAATCTGAATCCTGTTTCTGTAAGGGCACTTTTTGAGCCTTGCACTGAGTAAAATGTTAGTTTCAGTAATACAGTTCCAACCACAAAATCTGTCTGATTTCGTTTTTTTTTTTTTTTTTTTTTTTTTTTTTTTTAATACACGGTTGTTTCAGTCCAAATAAATGGGTATAGCGTAAAACAGTTTAACATGCAAAGTGTAGCCGAAAGCAATTTGAACTGTATTTCTGTAGGGATTGCTATTCTAAAAATTGCACTGAATAAAATGACAGTTTTAATGCAGTTCCATGCAGAAAATTACATGCAGAAAGTCCCCAGATTTTGTTAAAGGCTAGTTTTTAGTCACAGTGAATGGATACAGCATTCGAAATTAAATAAATCATAAACTGATGAAAAGTTTGTCAGAAACATCTAACGTACAGATTGGCACCAGTTTCACAAAAGAAAAAAAGATGTGGACCTTTTGGGCATGAACATCCCCCCGTCCAAAGCAATTAGCTATTCCTCCAATCCGTGAGGCTTTTGAAGATGACTTTTAGCATATTTTTGAAACCAAACTCGCAAACCCTGCACTGTGGGAATTGATCAGTTTTACAGCATTCTGCAGCCTCACAAGTACTTGTCTAGGAATCCTGCGGCAGTTCCAGCAGCAGTTCATTGGATACTGCAAAGGGGTCTAATGCAGTTCCAGCCCCGAATACCATTCTCATTGACAGGAAGAGTAGGATTTGAGTATTTTAGAGAAGAGTACATACCCAGGCATTCAGAGTTCTGAATTGTCAGATATGCTTGGTAAAATATCAGGTGGAAAAAAACCTCCATCAGTTGACCAAGATGATGTCTAATACAACCTGAAGCCAAAAAAGAAGAGACTTGCCCAAGCAAGCAGAAGTAATCAGACTTACCCATACTACATCACACGTTGGGCAGACATGCGATTTAAGTGCAAGTGTGTTGTGCTGTGGATGCAGTGTCAAGGGCTTCTGCAGCAAAATGTGTGGGGGGGGGTTGCAGGTTCTTAATGTACCCATCGATAAAGCTGCTGTTCAGAGCCACATCCCAGGAACTGTTTGAGACTAGAATAGAAGGGTAAGACAGTGAGTTGTTGAAACAGGTAGCTGTTCCATCTGTCAGAATGCCAGTGCACAGGCCCTTCTACTGTCACTGGTGTGAGAAGCAGCAGAAGAAAGATACAGAAGCATTTCAGAAGAAGTATTGGCAAGGAAAACAGTCAGCCTCTGGGCCAAACTCTGTTCCAGCTCTTAAATCACTTTCAAAGCCCCTCCAAGATTAGAGGTCACCTAAACCTTTTTTTTAAACTGTTGGTAAACTGTGTTAAAGGCATTTGGCTGCTTCAGATTATAAACCAGGGTGCAGATTTCAGTGTGTGGCTGTTACACACCTAGTGTATGTCACCAATTTCCAAAGATCAGGTACGTTTTGTGCAGCAAATGCTGGAGGAAATGTCACAGCAGCAGTAGAGATTTTCCAGGGTAGAGAATGTCACAAGATTTTACTCCAGGCTTTTCTTTGGGGAATAAAGAGATGGACCATGGAGGCCCATTCTACACCTTTCCTGATTGGAAAAAGGTATCTGAATGTTTCAAAGTTCTGAGTGCTTTTTCAGTCCAGACCCTTCTGTTACTACTTTTTCTTCATTCTTTGATGGTCACCCTGGCCTTAAAGGATGCCTACCTACCTATTCCATTACAGTGAGATTGTTGGCATACTTGTATTCAAAGAAGGTGGAGTCCTTTACCAGTTTTTCTGGTTGCACTTTGCCTTTACTCCTCCCAGAGTGTTCACAAAATGCTGGCTCTAATCATAACCCATTGCAGGACTAATAACATTGGGCATCTGCATTTATCTTTACTTAGATGATTGACTTAGTCAGACCCAGTACAAAAAGCCAGGGTTTAGCCCTCATCCCCCCCCCCACCACCACCAGGAGGGGGAGGACTTGCACAAGTACATTGCAGTCACAGCAGAGAGGTATTTTTTGTACGAGTGGAACAGAGGCTTTCTTCTATCAGGACAAAGCTAACTTCTTGGTTCATTTCTTTCAGGGATGGCCAAGAGAAATCAATTGCCTGCAAGAAAATTGCTGAGAATCCTAGTGTGCATGGCATCAGACACCTTCATGGTTCCTCTGCCAAGGCTATGTAAGAGAAAACTGCAGATATATCTCAGTAATGTGTGGCACCAACAGAGACACCGCGGAAGATGTAATTTCTTTTCTGCCTTGCAGGTGAGATCTGCTGTACTCAGCAGGTCAGAAGGATCGAGTCCGTTGCATTTGTAGCGAGGACTCAGGCTTGTGACTACATACAATCAAGATGTAAAGCCTGGAAAAACTTGGTACATAACTAAATCTCAGTCTGCATTACAAACCTACCAAGAATTTAGAAGTCAATCAAAGAAGCAAATTAAACAGGACAAAATAAACTATTACACCAAATTGCAAACTACATACCACAACAATCCGCAAAACTTCTGGTCAGCAGTAAACAATACAGGTCAGCACCCCCCCACCAAACTGCTACCAATAATGTAGGCAGTACTTCCCATTTCAGTAAGTACTTTACTGAGACTATCTTAGCATTATCCAACAAACAGATCCCTTCTTCTAACACAACTGCTACTTTACCAGACAAAAATAAAACCACCTTCTCACTGCAGCCTGTAGCAACTGACACAATAAAAAAAAAAAACAGCTTAAACTAAAGCCCACCACACTAGCTGCTGACAACTTAATAGCAGATTTCCTAAAATGAACTGGAAAGAGTGTTGCCTACCCCAGTATCCATTCTTGTTAAATAGATCCTTAGTACAACACCAGGTCCCTAACATATGGAAAAACCTCTCGTATTATACCACTTCATAAAGGAGGCCCATCTACCACCCACTTGCAATCTTGTCACCGCACCTAAGATCCTAGAGAGAATCATTCAAAAGCAAGTCGCAGACTGCCTGCATAATAAACTACTAACCAATACCCAGCACGGCTTCCAACCATATCACAGCACTACTACTGCACTAATGACATTTACTAATACTGTCAACCTCCACAGAAATAACGGCAATTGTGTCCTGTATTTTCCTAGAGCCTTTGATATGGTCTCACATAAGCTTCTGAATATTCTCTCTGAGCTAAACCTATGCCAGTCGACCCTTGACTGGTTCCAGGACTCCCTATCTGGGCGCCTGCAAGCAGTATATTAGCAACAGATGCTATCACCCCTTCTTCCTGTGTAACAGGTGTCCCACAAGGCTCAATTTTAGGCCCTGTACTCTTCTTAATATTTACAAGCAGCATACATGCCTCAACCCCAAAAGCTTCACTCATCCAGTATGCAGATGAATCAACAGTCATATGTGCTGCTACTACTGTACAGAAGCTTCAAATACTAGCACAACAAGCCTTCCTAGCAGTAGAGACATGGCTAACAAACTCCCAACTAATTCTGAACTCCCAAAAAAACAAACTCGTGATTTTCCAACCCACTAAGTTAATTGTACCCACTAGCTCATTTTTCATTAGTCACCCACCCACTTCACACCAAGCTGCTAGGAATAAAAATTGACTGCAACATGAGATTCGATATCCACATATTCCAAGCATTAAAAAAAGTACATAAAAACTTGGAACACTATATAGGAACAAAGACCACTTCACAAATAACACTAAATCTACTATTGCCCAATCTCATTTGATTTCTACACTGCTAAATGCATCTCCCATATTCACAAATCTAAGAAAATCTGAATTAGCAAAACTTGAATCCTGTTATAACAAAATTGCCAGATATGCCACCAATTTTCCATCAAGATCTCACCACTGTCACACTCAGACAACTCAGTTGGCTGGAACTCCCCCAACTCTCTTTAGCCAGCTAACCATGGCCATAAAATATTCTATCAAGCTAAGAAAACACCTGCTCCGCAAAATGTTCAACTATATTCCCATGCCAGATCTTTACACTCCACCAACAAACCGCTCATTAAGATCATTACAGTGAAAAACCTAGCTGGAGAATCTGTATTCTCTAATTACACACGCAAAGTCTGGAATGCACTGCCATATGAAATCTCGCATACCTCAGCCCTATTTCACTTTAAAATAATTGCTGAAGGCTCTTATAACAAATGGCTTTGCCCCTGCTCTACTCCCGACTAAACCATCTCTCTCCGAAAATTAATAATACCTCTACTGTAGTGATTTTAACAACACTTACTTTAGGTTCAGTTACCTCTGATGACAAACTTTGATTTTTAAATAGGAATTGTTTAATGGCTGTATGCGTGTAAACTGTTTCACCATTCTATCTTTGTATTATATCGATTTGTTTAGTTAAGAGAGAGGTTTCTGATTGTTAAACTTTACGATGTTCATCGTGTTACCCTGCTGCAGTCATCACACTTGGGTTATCCTGTCGTCAGGCGGTCCCGCAGTCGGCCGGATTTCCAAAGTCTTGGTCCGACGTCGGTTGCTGTCGCCTCATCCCTGATATCAGTGTGCCAGGGGTATATATATTGCAACCGACACCATTTTCTTCAGTCTTTCTTGCCGCGCGGTGCCCGAAGCAGAAGCAGTTCGCAAGTGCCAGTCTGCCGACTCCTGAGATTTTCGAATTCGAATTTCAGACCGAAGTCTTCTATAAAGCTAATTACCCCGTTGGGGAAACTTTTCTTCCCTCAGACCGATGTCAGAAAAAGTTAACAATTGTATTTCTTGTGGGAAGCAAATACCTCATAAGGATTTTCATTCTTATTGCATACCTTGCCTAGGCCCTGATCACAACGTCACTTCTTGTCGTTTTTGTGCTAGATTTAATAAACGTACTATTAAAAGACGATTTGATTTCACACGGCACTTTTTTGGTAGAAAATTTAATTATACCATGCCGTCGGAGCTACCGACTACCGGCGTGCACAAAAAGCGCAGGGACAAGGACAGACAGCCTTGGCCTAAGCCCGATTCCGAGGCCTCGGTTGATCCGGTCTCCGGTTATCAGTGAGGCTCCGACGCAGCCTCTGACTACTGCAGTTCTGGAACCCGAGACTGCTACAGATATTTTGACGGACTATACTAGGCCGACGCAGCCTTTTACTTCAGGCCCTTCCGACGATTTACCTTCCAAGGACATCGGTGCTTCTGAAACGCTATCGGTTTCTGAAGGCGTTTTCAGACCGACGACTCTTACAGTCAAAACGTTTTCCAAGTCGAAGACTCCTAAATCAAAAAAGGCTTCACTTCAGTCTCCTGTTCAAGGCCCTATGCCTAGGAAACAGATGCTCAAGATGGCTGAAGATTTGATTTCTCTTATCAGGGGTTCTCAGCCTCCCCCTGACAAAAGGCCTAGTCAAGAGGAGGATTCTGCTTCCTCTGAACAACTGTCTATTTCTTCGGATTCCTCTGAGGACCAAGACTATTCCTTCTCTCCTTATGAAGATTCTGATGCTGAGGACTCTATTCCCTCAGCTTCCCCTCCAGAAGATTACTCTTTTGGGGAAACTTTACACACCATGAGGGAACATTTTCACTGGGAAGGTCAGGATTACTCTGATTCCAAGAAAAGGCTCAGAGAGTTTCTTTTACTCCCCCAACACAGACCCGTAGCCATCCCTCCTGTTTTGGACATTGTGGATGATGTCTATTTAGAATCCAGTTTCAACCCTGACTCTCTACCTCCTGCCCTGGCCAAGCCTGACAGATACTACAGAGTACCTGATTCCCACAAATTCCTTTACAAAAGCCCAGTAGCTGACCCAGAGACTATCTCCCAGGGTCCCAAGGGGGCTAAGGCTTCCATGGCTAAAAATCCAGTACCTTCTGAAAGGGATTCAAGAGCACTAGACAGATGGGGGAAAAAGGTTTACACCTCTGCCACTTTAGCTATGAGAGCACTAAACTGTCAATTCCATATGCTTAAGTATCAGCAATTTCTGATCTCTCAGTTAAAACAAAGGATAACCACCCTCCTTCAACAGTCTGAATTGAAAGAAGTACAGGATTTGTTGCACGCCACCGAGCAGGTGGGCAAACATACCTTACAATGTGGGTTTGATTCTTTAGAGGCCTCCTGCAGAACAGCTGTCGCTGGATCAGTCATACGTAGGCATGCCTGGTTAAAGGAACAAAGTCTGCCTGATCATGTTAAAGCAAAACTACTAGATGCTCCCTCACAACAGGATGTTCTTTTTGGTGTTAAAGCAGAAGAAGTTTTAAAGAAAATGGAAGATAAGGCAAAATCAATGCAGACCGTTAAAGATTTCCTACAAGTACAACCCCCTCGCTTCAGCAGAAACTGGCCAACAAAAAATTGGTCCTTTCCAGCCACTGACAGGCCTCAGAGGGGTAAATACAGGTGCCCAAGGGGCAGAGGACAACCACAAGCTCAGTGTAAACCTCACCAATGGGGCACTCCAACCCAGAAGGGAGGAGAAGACGGGTGTCAATCCACCAGAAGGCAAACTCAATGACTTGCACCTCAGCTGGCCAAACAAAGCTCTTTTGTCAGCCCCCCTGGGGGGAAAACTAGCACTATTTGCAGACAACTGGAACATGGTCACAAAGGACAAATGGGTCCTAGACATAATTTTACGAGGATACAGATTCCACTTTCACACCTTGCCAATAAAAAGAGGAATGCCAAACCTGCCACAAAATCAAAGGGCAGAGGCTCAAAAACAAATTACAGCTCTCATGGCCATAAGGGCCATTCAGAGGGTACCAACTCAAGAGTAAGGCCAAGGATTTTACTCAAGACTCTTCCTAGTACCCAGAAAGGAAAATGCTTGGAGACCAATTCTGGACCTTTCAATTCTAAACACGTGCCTACAAGTTCCCAAATTCAAGATGCTAACACTACAGCAGCTACTTCCCATGTTGGGCAAGGAAGCATGGCTGGTAACGTTGGACCTCAAGGAGGCATACCTGCATGTCCCTATCAGACAAAGTTGCAGAAGATACCTCCGTTTCATTGCAGGTTCAACCCATTATCAATTCTCTGCACTGCCCTTTGGCTTATCTACTGCGCCCAGAGTATTCACAAAATGCCTGGCATCAGTAATTGCATACTGCAGACAAAGAGGAATTCAAATATATCCATACCTGGATGACTGCCTCATCCAAGCAGAAAGAAAAGACATTCTCCTACAACAGCTGGCTTTTGTGAAGCATCTACTAAATTGTCTGGGGTACACAGTAAACGAAAAGAAGTCAAAACTAGTACCCTCACAAAAATTGACATTCCTGGGTGCCAGCTTGGACACAACGGCCCAGAAGGCTTATCTTACACCAGACAAGCAATTACAACCGACTCAATATTTCAAGACAATGGCAACAAAGTCCCAATTAACTGCAAGAAAAATTCTGCAGGCTTTGGGCTTCATGGCATCTTGCATTCTGATAATACCATTTGCAAAACTGCATATGAGGAAATTACAGTGGTACCTAAAAAGCGTATGGTCTCAACACAGCCACAGCTTGGACACAGTGATATCTCTCATTCCCTGCCTTCAACAGGGATTTCTATGGTGGGCACAGGCATGTCACCTCAACAAGGGTCAGCCTTTCACCTTGCCCCCACCCAGGCAAACTATCACAACAGATGCTTCAGACTATGCCTGGGGGGCACACATGGCAGGGCAATGCATGCAAGGCCTATGGACTGCAGAACAAAGAAAATTGCACATAAACCAAAAAGAGATGCTAGCTGTACAGAAAGCTCTGACAGCCTTCAAGGATCTACTACAGCCAGGACAACTTGCAATAAAGACGGACAACATAAACAAACAAGGGGGCACACATTCCTACCCTCTTTGCAGGCAAGCACTAATCTTATGGAACACAGCTCTGGCCTACCAAGTCCAGTTACAAGCTCAATTCCAGCCAGGACAGAAAAACACATTGGCAGACGACCTAAGCAGAAACATCAAAGATCCCCACGAGTGGAAGCTAGACCCACAAATATTTACAATGATAACTCAAAGATGGGGCCTACCAAATATAGACCTGTTTGCCAGTCCTCAAAACTACCAGCTGACAAAATTTTGTACAAGGACATTCCACCATCAAGCTTGGAAAGTGGACGCTGTCTCCTTCAGTTGGAAAAACCTGACAACATATGCCTTTCCTCCATTACCTCTTCTCACAAAGGTACTTTTGAAGGTCAAAAAGGAGAAACCTCGAATGATTCTTATAGCCCCAGACTGGCCACGCCAGCACTGGTAGCCGCTACTGAAGAATATGGTTCACAGTCCACCATGGATATTGTCTCAAAAACCTCATTTGCTCACGCAGCAGAACAAGCAGATTCTACACAGCCAGATCAAAACCTTGAACCTGGCTGCATGGCAAATCAATTAAGTATCCAACCTGCACCTCTTTCACAAGCAGTACTGGATGTTATTTTAGAAGCCAGGAGGCCAAGCACCAGGAAGGCTTACTCGGACAAATGGAAAAGGTTTTCTGCTTGGAACCAAGCTAAAGGCCAAGACACAACTCAGCCTCATATGCCTCACATTCTGCAGTATTTAGCTGAGATGTTGCATAAAGGACTTTCCTTCTCCTCAGTTAAGATCCATGCATCAGCTATTTCAGCTCACTACGACACAAATCCACCTTTATTTTCAAATCCCCTCCTAAGGCAGTTCCTCAGAGGGGCAAAAAACATTAGACCACCTAGAAGAGCTCCTACATCAACATGGGACCTCAACTTTGTTCTGGAAAAACTAACGCTACCTCCCTTTGAACCAGCTTTTTCTGCAGACCTTCAGTTCCTATCTTGGAAGACTGCCCTGCTCCTGGCAATAACTTCTGCTAGGAGAGTCTCAGAATTACAGGCACTTATGGCATTGGAACCTTTCCTCATTTTTCATCAAGACAGAGTTTCTCTACGAACTAACCCTTCCTTCATGCCTAAGGTGGTTTCCAGTGTAGCTTTAAATCAAACCATCCACCTACCCACTTTCTTTCCCAATCCACAGAACAAAGGTGAGAGACTCCTGCACTCCTTGGACATTCACAGGCAGCTTCGTTACTACTTGGATAAAACTAAGGCTTTCAGAAAGACTGACCAGCTCTTTGTTTCCTATGCTACAGCTTCTCAAGGGAGGGCCATATCCAAGCAAACCATTTCTAAATGGATAGGCCATTGCATAAGATTCTGCTATACCCATCATGGGAAACCAGTTCCTCCTACCATTAGATCCCACTCTACCAGGGCAACAGCTACCTCTACAGCCTTTCTCAGGGGGGTTCCTACCAAAGAAATTTTAGAAGCTGCAACTTGGAGTTCTGTACACACCTTCACCAAACACCATGACTTATCTCTTAAGTCCATGGCAGGCTTCGCCACTGCAGTTCTGCAGGGCCTCATTGCCTCCACTAACCCTCTATGATGCCTCCACCCTACCTTAGCTTTGGGACACAACCCAAGTGTGATGACTGCAGCAGGGTAACACGATGAACATAGTACAGTTTTGTACCTACCATAAATATAGATGTTCGAGTGTTCACCCTGCTGCAGTCCAGGTTACCCTCCCTCCAACCCCTCTGATCTACTGGCTAAATCTTTGCTATGCCTTACTGATGTATTTGCTTATAGCTGAAGGGGGGTTTGTGTCTGTACAGTGTTCACACCTTTTGGTACTAATTTGGATCATCTTTTTGGGGGCACCTGACATCTGGTGCAAGAAAAACTGAAGAAAATGGCGTCTGTTGCAATGTATATACCCCTGGCGCACAGACGTCAGGAATGAGGCGACAGCAACCGACGTCGGACCAAGACTTTGGAAATCTGGCTGACTGCGGGGACCGCCTGACGAGAGGATAACCCAAGTGTGATGACTGCAGCAGGGTGAACACTCGAACATCTACATTTATGGTAGGTACAAAACTGTACTTTCTAGATACGGTAATACTGTGTTGTCAACATTATCATACATTGTTAAATTATATTGTGAAACTGTCTGTACTGAATCAATGTGTTATCAATATTTTTACATATTGTTAAAATTGTTATATTGTGAAATTGTACTGTGTGGAGGTTTTCTCCCTGGCCCTCTGCTGAAAAAGGATGTGTCCAGTCGGACTTTCCCACTAGTTAGTTGTAAAATAAAGTAAATAAAATATGCTGTGGAAAAAACCTAAGGAGTCCACCCAGCCACTCTGAGGATTTGGGGCAACAGTAGGATTTACAGACATGTCAAGATGGTAATGACTGATCCTGGCATTCAGGTCTGTTCTGAAACTAGGAGGGCTACGTCTCATCACAGACAATTCAATGTTGTGCTACATAAACCAGGGAGAGCATACTCCTGCTGTCTTTACAGGTTGACCAGGTCAGTGCAGGACAGTGCCCTGCAGGTAGGGGCTACTGAGGACATCTTGTATTTTTCCCAGAACAGTGGTCTAACAGATCAGCTGAGCAGAACTTGGTGGGTGTTGGATAGGGATGTCTTTTAAGTCTCAGCCACAGAGGAGTGTGCCAGAAATCAATCTTTCTGATTCTCCAAGCAACAGACATCTGAGGGAATTTTGTTCTAGACCGCCATGTAAAGACAGTTTGGCAGTGGACATCTCTTTTCATTTAGACAGATCTGTTTCTTTATCCTCCAATTCCCCTTATCCTCTGTGATTCAGAAAATACAGGAGGAGAAGCTAAAAATGCTGCTCATAATGCTGTCTTCTGTTTGACAGCATTGTTTCTGCCCGTTGATGCTGATGGAGACAGAGAAACCAGTAACCTTGCCATGCATCTCGATGCATTACAAGGAGGTGCATGATTCACCCAGACCTGCACTCTGTCAAGACTATCAGCATGAGAGATTTACCTCTGCTACCCTTTAAACTGTTCTCCAAGGATGTGCTTAAATGTCATGAAAGAGCTTATATTGGAAAGTCCTACAAAGCTAAAATGGAACTCCATTTTTACCCCAATGCCAAAAGAGGAATCAAGGTCCAGTCAGTCTGGAGTCTCTCTGATTTCTGCAGTGTTTGAGTGATTTCCACCAAGATTAATCTGTACCTCGGTAAAAGGTGTATTTGTCAGCTGTTTCATCCTGCCTACCTATGGGACCTGTTTTGGTAGCGTCGTCGTACCACCAAAGCAGTTTCTCAGTAGTTCTTCACATGATGCTCCCCAGAAGGTGATTTTTTTTTTTTTTTTTGCATAAAACTTGAATTGTGTGCTAAAAAAAAACTGACTTTGGCTGCATTTAAATCAGCAACTGGAGCACTTCTCAAGTTTCTTGCATAGAAACCTGTCTTTAATGTCAATCAGTTTAGCTAGGGTAATTTCTGAGTTCAGTGATCTTGTGCTCAAAGAACCATTCGTGGTCTTCTTTAAGTACAGGGTAATCTTATATGAGTTATCCATCTCTTATAATAAAGGTGGTAGTAGACCTAACCTTGAAGCACTCTAACCATATGCCATAGTTCTTCCCAAATTCTCTAAGGGGACAATTCTGCACTCCTTACCTGTTCACAGGCAATAGAATTACTGCACGTGTGGAACCAAGAATACAGGAAAAGTTAATGAAATGCATGTTTTTTGCTGTTGGCAAAGAGGCAGCACCGTTTCCAGACAGCTTCCAAATGGCTAGTCCGCAGTATTGAATTCTGCCATTGTTCATTTAGATCATTGTTGCAGTACTCTTTTATACCAGGGACTTTACCACTAGGTGTTCCCCCAATTGTTTCGTCCAACTTCTACAGCTCGGGAACCTTCCCCCTTGGCATAGTGAATCCCTGGCTTCTGGTACATCTGTAAAGTTTTATTCACAATCATTGCTCATTCTAAATGTCAGCTATCAAATAGTCACGACCAAAACAGACTAATGAATGGTTGAATATTTTCAAAGTGTGAATGTTCGAGAGTATAACAGTATACATATACATGCATATATTTATTGTAGTATCACAAGCGAGGAAAGGGTAAACAAGCCAAAGATGAGAGAGGTCAGTTCAGGGAAAATGGCAGGTAGGAATAAAGGAAAAACCCTGATGGGCTTCAGGCCAAGCTCTCTGATCTGGAGTGCCAGAGAAATCTCATTCCCCCTCTCCCCTCCCCTGCAAATCCAGCTCTCCCCCTTCCCCAATGTCGGAATAGGAGGCAGAGCATTTCTCTAAACCTCCCAGATTGGGAGTCCATAAGAAATGTGATGTTCTTCGTGTTTCACTGTTGCACTCATCACACTTGGGTTATCCTACCAGGGGTAGCCCTCAGTTGGCATGAATACCAGAGGCTTTAGAATTTCTGCGTCGGTTGCTGTCTCTTCAAGACTGACGTCAGGTCGTCAGAGGTATAAAAACAGGCAGCCGACGCCATTACGTCAGTCTCTCCTGCCAAGGAGCCCGAAGCAGAAGCAGTTCGCACGAGTGCCGGTCACCCGCTACCTGAGTTTTCGTTCCGATATTGAATCAACCTGAAGTCTTCAAAAGCTAAGTACCCCATTGGGGATCCTTTTTTTCTTGCTGTAACCGATGTCAGAAAATGTTAACAATTGTCTCGCCTGTGGAAAGTAAATACCACACTGAGATTTCCATTCTTACTGTGTCACTTGTTTAGGCCCAGACCACAATGTACCTTGCTGTCGGTTTTGTGCCTTGTTCAACGCCCGAACTATTCGTCTTCTGGCCCTTATTGTAGCTTAATACTTTCGTCCTCTATCTCCGTATTCCGAAATGGCTTCGGTAAGCCATCCGACTACCGATCTTCTGAAAAAAAGTAAGGATAAAGACAGAGACAGACCGCACAGGTCCAAAACTGCCGACGAAGCTTCCGTTAAGCTAGTCGCCAGTTCGCTAGTACTCGGTGAGGTGCTTTTTGTAGCCCCTGATGCCCTCGATGGGTTCTCAGACTGCTACCGAGACCCATTTGGAGTCCAGTATGACGCGAGACTCTTCTTTGACTACGGAACCTGCGGATGTCTCTACCTTGGATGGGTCCAGAGCCACTGTGCAGGCACCAGTTTCTTAGGAAGTTCTTAGCACTACCGATATTGGACTTAAACCGATGACTTCTTTCGCGTCTTCAGTTCTTTCTAAAACTACTGAGTTTCTAAGGCCAAGAGTACGAGCTACGCCTAAAAAAAGACGACCCAATCTCAAACGACCGCTTCCTTGCTACAATCTCAGATGCTTAAAATGGCTGAAGACACGGATCATGCTGATTAGGGGAAGCCAGCCTTGTCCCCAGCAGCTTTATCTGACCAGGAGTCCGATGAGTCTGAGCTTTCTGAATATGAAGTCATGCCTTTATTTGCTTATGAGGATTCAGATGCAGAGGAGTCCATTCCTTCTGCCTCCCCTCCGGAGAACTTTACTTTTGGTGAAACCTTACATACTTTGAGAGAGCATTTCCGTTGGGAATGCCAGGATTATCCTCGGTCCAAAAAGAGACTCAGGGAATTTTTAGATTTACCACAGCACAGACCTTCAGCTATCCCTCCTGTTCTGGATGTTGTGGATGATGTCTTTATGGAATCCAGCCCAACTCTTGATACTTTACCCCCTGCTCCAAGGTAACCGGTTAGGTATTCCGTAGTCGCTGGCACTCAAAATTTTCTCTTCAAAAATCCTACTGCTGACCCCAGAGGTCATCCCCCAAGGGCCTAAAGGAATAAAAGCAACTACAGCTAAGAATCCCACCCACTCGGACAGGGATTCCCGAGCTTTAGACGGGGTAAAAAAACTATACACCTCTGTCAATTCCACGTGCTGACATACCAGCAACGTACTATGGAACTTATTAAACAAAAATTATCTATCTTTCCTGACTGTGCAGAAAATAAAGAATTACAGGAGCTTATGCATTCTGCAAGCCAAGTCAGCAAGCATACCCTGCAGTGTGGGTTTGACGCCCTAGAAGCATCTTGCAGGGCAGCAGTCACAGGTTCTGTACTTAGAAGGCATGCCTGGCTTAAGGAGCAGACCTTGCCAGACCATGTCAAATCAAAATTATTGGACGCTCCTTTGCACAAGGGCAGTCTGGCACCAAAGCAGAAGAGGTTTTAAAAATGATGGAAGAAAAGGCTAAGTCTATGCAGACAAAGATTTTTTTGCAAGTGCAGCCTCCAAAATTCAGTAGGCATTGCCTCTCAAAACATTGGTCCTTTCCAGCCCCCTCAAGACCAACTCAAACTAGACCCAGGGGAAACAGACCCCCCAGATTACATTCTCAGGGTGTGCAGAGATCTAAGCAATGGAGTACCTCCACTTCTAAAGCAGGGAGTGCTGAGCCACTCCCTTACGGAAAGAATTCACAATGCCTTCTCATCTCCACTACTCTGCCCAATTGCTCGTGCCCCTAAGAGGAAAATTTGCCCATCATGCAAAAAACTGGGCCTCCATCACCAGCAATTGATGGGTCCTCAACATAGTATCCCAGGGGTATAAATTTTATTTCCACACGCTGCCAACCCCAAAAGGGTTCCCACACCTTCCTCCAAACCAGTGGGCAGAGGCACAAAACCAAGTTCAGACCCTGCTGTCCATAAGGGCAATTCAGCCTGTTCCTGCAGAACAGATAGGCCAAGGTTTTTATTCCAGACTTTTCTTGGTACCCAGAAAAGAGGACACATGATGCCCAATCTTAGATCTATCCATTCTAAACACCTTCCTGGTGGTACCAAATTCAAAATGCTCACCCTACAACATCTTCTCCCTATGCTGTCCAAAGAAGCCTGGTTAGCCACCCTTGACCTAAAGGAAGCCTATCTGCACGTCCCAATCAGGGACTCCAGGAAATGTCTACGCTTCAGGGCAGGATCTATGCATTGTCAGTTCTCTGCACTTCCCTTTGGCTTATCCACTGCTCCCAGAGTTTTCACAAAATGCCTGGCTCCAGCCATTGCTTACTGCAGACGAAGAAATATTCAAATTTACCCTTACTTGGACAATTGCTTGAGTCAGGCGAACAGTCAGGGAAAGCTGTTGCAGCACCTGACATTTGTAAAGGACCTTCTAACCTCCCTGGGGTACACTATCAATGAAAAGAAATCCAAACTAGTCCCCAGTCAAAAAATTGCATTCCTGGGCGCAAGCTTGGACACAGCACACCAGATGGCATTTCTTACTCCAGAAAAACAAGCCTGTTGACAGGCTACTTCGCTCAAATGGCCAACAAAACCCAGCTATCCACAAGGAAAATCCTGCAGGCTTTAGGATTCATGGCCTCCTGCATTCTACTAATTCCATATGCCAGACTGCATATGAGGAAACTTCAGTGGTACTTAAGTCTTTGGTGCCAACATTCTCAGGACCTGAAAACTATCATTCCTATAATAGTTCCTTTGGTGGGCAGCAGCATACAACCACAAGGGGCTTCCCTGTACACAACCCCACGCCGCCCAGACCCTAACCACAGACGCATCAGATTATGCCTGGGATGCACATCTGGACGGCAGGTGCATTCCGGGCCACTGGAGCCCAAATCAAATTCATCTGCACATCAACCAAAACAAGATGCTAGCTGTTCAGCATGCTGTGACAGCTTTCATAGGTTCATACTAGGCTATCTGCCCTAGGGCATTTACAAGCCTAGCCAGAGTGTGTTTGGCTTTCGCCACCCAATTTAAATTAATTTTGCTGTGCCCTTTTTCGAGGTTAGTATATTGTGCCTCTGTCTAACAGTGACACAGAAGTGAGACCCGGGGTAAACCTATGATCTCCCATCCACTCATCAAGATTCCTCTTGAAAAGAGAGTCAATGAGGGACTTTGCCTAACCTGGACTAGGATTTTATTCCAGAGTGAAGGGAGCCTCTGGGTTATGAATCTGCCCCTCCAGCATGTCCTATTTATTTCAGTGCTGAGGTTCAAGTCTCTCGAGCGCGTAGCTCGATGGGATTTGGATTTTCTGAGGTGCAGCATGTCCATTAATTCCGGGTTGGACATGGCTTTATACGTCAGGCACAGATCGCCTCTGAGCAGGCGGTATGCCACTGAGTAGAGCTGGAGTTTCTTTAACCGGGCAGCATATGGCATCTGTTTGAGCCCTTTGATCCTCTTGGTGAGGTACTTTTGGGGTCTTTCCAGTTGCTGCAGGTGCCTGGTAAGGTACATCCCAAAAGGGGCATTGTACTCAATTATGGCCCTGATGAGGGATGAGTAAAGAGGCATGATGACCTCCCCTGAACTAGATGTGAATTCCTTCATGATTAGGTGGGCTATATAAAATGTTTTTCTAACCACTTTGGCCACGTGATTGTCAAATGGAGGTTGCTATCAACTTGGGTCCCCAGGTCCCTAATTACTTCTTCTGTACTAAATGGATTACCACTTATGTGGTAATTTGTGGGCACTTTGTTTTTGTCAAAGGGGATGACTATAAACTTTTTGGCGTTTAGCTTGAAACCATGGCTCTGGCACCAATTGTCTGTTTCTATGAGGCCCTTTTGGAGGATGCTTATGTCGGCTCGAGAGTCTATTATGGCGCCCAGTTTGCAGTCATCTGCGAACTTGGTCAGCCACAGTCCTTTCATGTTGGCCTGTACCTCCGAGAAATATATAGCGAACAAGAGAGGTCCCAGGACTGAGCCTTGTGGGACACCACTTGTAACTGGTTTGGAGTCTGACATGGCTCCAGCAATTCTAACCATGTGTGTTCTGTCCTTGAGCCAGTTTGCAACCCATCTAGTGACATAGGGGTTTATATTTAAGCTGGTGAGCTTATCTATAATGTCCGAGTGGGGTATTGTATCGAAGGCTTTTGCGAGGTCCAGGTAGGCTGTGTGGACTAACTTCCCCTCGTCAATGGCCTTGGTGACTGTTTCAAAGAAATCGACCAGGTTTAAGAGGCAGGATCTGCCCTTAAAAAAGCCGAACTGGGTAGGATCCAGTGTCTGTTGGTCCCCAATATCTTTATTTGTGAGGTCCATGATGATCCTTTCCATAGCTTTGCAGACCAAGCTAGTCAGGCTTATGGGGCGTTAGTTTTCAGGATCCGTTGAGGCACCACCTTTGTGGAGAGGGACCACTGTTGCTGTACGCCACTCTTTGGGTACATATCCTGTAATAAGGCTAAGATTGAAAAGTAGTTTTATGTTTGGGTTTAGCTCTTCTTGGAGTTCATGTAGGACGCAGACCGGGACACGGTCTGGTCCCATTGATGCTGTGTTTTTTGCTTTGGAGAGGGTGGCTCTTACCTGAGCATCTGAGATGTCAGGGGGGCAGCACTCTGCTGGGATAGATATTTGCCCTTTTGGTGGGGATGGGGGGGGGGAGAAGTTTGCGCTGAACCTGTCAGCTAGGATGTTGGCAATGTCTGTGGGTTCGATATATTTTTTGTCATTTTGGACTAATTCTGAGCATATCTGGGAATTCCCACCCAGGTTCCTAACATAACTAAAGAAAGCCTTGTGAATATCCTTAGTGTCCTGTGCAATTTTTCTCTCGAAGCTAGCCTTAGACGATTTTATGAGTGCCCGTAGTTTTTTGCTAATACTGATCAGAGATGACTTCCCTTTTTGGGATTTTGCTCTATCATGTAGTAGCTTCCTCCTTCTATTGTATAGTTTCTTTATGGCTGGGGTCCACCAGACAGGACGTCTGCCTTTGGAGGATTGGGTCTTGGTTTTATTTGGGGTCGCATGATCCATGCATTCCTGAAGGTGTTCATAGAATGTGTTTATAAAGGATTCTGTGGTCTGGGCCGTATTTTCCACAGGCTCGGGGGCTTTGAAGGATTCCACCTCGGTTTTGAGGAGTGTGAAATTTGCTTTAGAGAAGTTTTTCACTGTGGTTTTCTGGGCAGGGGGGGGGGTCTGGATGTGAATATCCAGTGAGATTAGTTTATGGTCTGATCTTACCAGTGAGGGATACACTTCTGGTCTGGAGTATAGAGTCCCCATGTTGGTGATGATCAGGTCCAGTATGTTTCCCCTCTTGTGGGAGTGGTAACAAGTTGTTCCATAGCATTTGAGTTTATAAATTCTAGGAACCTTTGGGCTAGGGTGTTGGAGCTAGAGTAATGTTCCCAGTCTATGTTTGGGTAGTTGAAGTCGCCCAATATAATGGTGTTTGGAGAGACCTTCATATTTTCCAGTGTTCTCAGGAAGGCCGAGTGGGGTTCCTGGGTTTGGGAGGGTGGTCTGTGGCAGGCTATAAAATGGAAGGCAGTTTTACCCACTGTTAGTTGCACATGGATAGTCGCTGATGCTTCCTGCTGTGCCACCAACCTGGAGGTGTGGGTATCTTTGACGAATATTGATACTCCCCCTCCTTTTGTGGTTTGGTCCAAGTTTTGGGGCCGAAAAGCATGGTATGAGGTATAACTTGGTAGGGCTGAGGTGCTTTTGGGAGCCTTGAACCAGGTTTCTGTTACTGCATAGATATCAATGTTCTCCATGCTAAGGAGAGTTTTGAGTGCGTGCGTCTTGAGGTTTAGACTTCTAGCATTGAGTAGCATTACTCTTAGTTTCTTATCCCTTGTGATACCTATGGAGGTGGGTTTGTCTTTTGAGCCTTGCCTAAAAAAGGCACTATGGGGGAAGCAAGAGCCTTTGCGAATATCCGAAAGCCCAGGGGTGACAGGTGCAAGCCATCCCTAGCGAAGCATTGTGGCCTGTCGAGCATGTCATCCCAGCCTGACAGGCATTGGATCCCCTTTGAATGACACCAATTCTTAAGCCAATTGTTGAAATTGATCATCTTGTCTTCATATTGTGGCATCATTCTTGGTGAGGGTAAGTTGCTACTCAAGGTCAGGGTCATACCGGCCTGGGCTACATGCTCAGAGAGCTCCTCTGTCTCTTTTCATGTAGTCCAGGGAGGTATTTCTCAGGTCATTCACACCAGCATGGACAATGACCGAGTCATATTTGTACTTGCCTTGGAGTGACCTGAGTGCTTGTGTTATGTGGCGGATCCTAGCACCTGACAGGCAGCTCACCGTGACCTTCTCCTTGTTCAGCCTGGTGAGCGGGACGTCAGTGTGCCTGATGATAGAGTCACCTATTACAAGTGTATCAGGTATGTTGTTTAGACTTAAGGGCTGTGATTGTTCGGCACACTGGCTTTGTGAGCTATGTGTTGCACGTGTTTTGTTTTGGGGTAGCGGTTGCTTGGGGGTGTGCTTTGGAGGTCTCTGCTACTTAGGCATATTTTTATTTAGAGCCTCCGAGTATGTTTTTGTGCATTTATGTGTTTGGTTTGCTGTCGTGGTAGGTCTATGTGAGACTGGAATTGTAATGAGTGTGGTTTCCTTCTCCTCCTGACTGGTTACACCAGTACTGAGTTGAGAGAGCTTAGCTCCAGTTTTGGCTATATGGTTGCATCTCTTGCATGTGTTGGAATTTGTTGGGAGGAGGAGAGGGTTGTCTGTATACACGAGGCAGTTGTAACATTGCCTCAAGATTCCCAGATTCACCAGCTGGAACGGAGAGGAGATTGACAACTGACTTTTGGACATGCTAGAATAGTATTGGGAATTCCTTTATAATTGAAAAAAAAGGCCAATGGGGAACAAGGTACTCAAGGGGAGTCTGTGAGGGTGTAGTGCTTTTAATTTTTTAGTGCCGACTTATTAATATAATTGCTTTAGTGAGCAAGTGCCAGGTAACTTAAATGCAATGTGTTACAGGTAACTTAAAACGACAAACAGTAACTTTCTTTCAAGTGAAACAAGGAAATAAGTGCAGTAAGCAATGCAGATATCACTAGGGATCCACAGAAGTGCTGAAAAGCCACGTTTTAGGTGGAATTAGCATTTCAGGGAAATAACAAGCATACAAACAAAGCTAGATTCAGCAGGCCTGGATCTAGTCTATGCTACAGCAAACAAGGTGTACCAATTTCAGTAAGAAACAGTTCAAATATGCAGGCACTATAAGCCTTTAACCAGAAATTCCCAGCTCAGAAGGGCAGAGTCCAGCCTCTCCTCCCACAAGAGTGTAGACCACGAACCTTCTTAATGTAAAATAACTGGCCTGAAGCCCAAGTGCTTAAACCAGAACTAATACACTTTTAGAATAACAGACACTGAGCCCTCAATCAGCATTTCCGAACTTAGAAGGATGTAAACTACCTGTCCTGCCACCACAGTGCAGGCCACAAACCTTCCTAATGTAAAACAACTGGTCTGAAGCCCAAGTGCTTAATCCAAAAGACTTAGAATGATAGCTACACTTTAATGAAGTTACTACCAAGCAGTAATAAATACAATTGAATACTTTAAAGAATGCCTGGATTAGTGCTCAAGTTATACAAACAAAGCTAGATTCAGTAGGCCTGGATCTAGTCTATGCTACAGCAAACAAGGTGTACCAGTTTCAGTAAGAAGCAGTTCAAATATGCAGGCACTATAAGCCTTTAACCAGAAATCCCCAGCTCAGAAGGGCAGAGTCCAGCCTCTCCTCCCACAAGAGTGCAGGCCACGAACCCTCTTAATGTAAAATAACTGGCCTGAAGCCCAAGTGCTTAAACCAGAATGAATACACTTTTAGAATAACAGACACTGAGCCCTCAATCAGCAGTTCCCAACTTAGAAGAATGTAAGCTACCTGATGTCCTTCAAGGATGCATCTGCAGTCCTTACAAATGGGTTGTCCTGTCGTCAGGCAGCCCTTCGGTCGGCCGGATTCCAAAGTCTGGGTCTGGCCTTGGCTGGTGTCGCACTTCACCCGATGTCATAGCGGCAGTTCTTCGGGTATAAAGGCATCAGCCGACGCCATTTTCCTCAGTCTTTCTTGCCGCGTGGCGCCCGAAGCAGAAGCTGTTCGCAAGTGCCGGTCGGTCAGAACCAGAGATTACTTCTACAAGTACCGAAGACTTCTAAAAAGCTAAGTACCCCGTTGGGGACTCTTTCTTGCCTCAGCCGATGTCAGAAAAAGTGAATAACTGTTTAACTTGTGGGAAACAAATACCTCATAAAGATTTCCACTCTTACTGCTTACCTTGCTTAGGCCCAGACCACGACGTAGCAGCTTGTCTAGCCTGTGCTTCTTTCAACCGACGGACACTTAGACGTCGGTCGGAATTTGCTGAAGAGTTTTTCGGCTCCGATTTCGCTTACATTATGCCGTCGGATACTCCGACTACGCAAATTTCTAAAAAACGCAAGGAAAAGGACCGACACTCGCGGTCCGCGGTTTCGGCCGAAACCGCAGTTAAGCCAACCGCGAGTGTCTCTGTTTCGGCTGAAACAGAGTCCACGGTTCTTCCTTCGGCCGAAAGCTTGCCACTTACCGAGGCCTCATCCAGCCAGGCTGAATCTGCTACTGAAATCACACCTGCTCTTGCAGGTTCGCAGGATTTATCTGATACTATCCCTTTGGATATTTCTACCCCTGCACGTGGAGCTGCTAGGCCTCCTGCATCCATGTCGATTAAGGCCTTTGCCAGGGCTAAAGCAGCTAAAACTACCAAAACTGTGCCTGCTAAGACCCCCTCTCACAGGCCTAGCTCTAGTTCACAAATGCTTAGTCTAGCAGAGGATCTCATTTCTTTGATCCGGGGATCCCAACCACATCCAGACAGGGCCTCTCACCCACCTCCAGAGAAGAGGATTAGAGTAGAGCCCCCTGAGCCAGTTTCTTCAGATGGCTCCTCTGATGAATCAGATAATTCAAACCCTCCAGAAGGCCCCTTTTCACCTTATGAGGACTCTGATGCAGAAGACTCCATTCCTTCTGCCTCTCCGCCTGATGAATTTTCTTTTGGGGAAACCTTGCATGCTATGAGGGAACAATTTCAATGGCAGGGCCAGGATTTTTCAGACTCTAGGAAAAGGCTTAGAACCTTTTTGCATTTGCCACAGCATAGGCCTTTAGCCATTCCGCCAGTACTTACTGTTGTGGATGATGCTTTTAATGATGCTTGTACTGCTCCTGATTCTCTTCCTCCGGCCCCTGCTAAGCCCGATAGGTACTACAGGGTTCCGGACACACATTATCATTTGTATAAGGCCCCTTTTGCAGATCCCGAAACTATCTCCCAGGGACCCAAGGTTGTAGCAGCTTCTTCTACCAAAAACCCCCTCCCCTCTGAAAGGGAATCTAGGGCCTTAGAGAGATGGGGTAAAAAAGTTTACACTTCTGCTACTCTTTCAGCTAGGGCCTTGAACTGTCAATTCCACATGATTCAGTATCAGGAATTTATGTTAAACCAATTAACTAAAAAACTATCCTCGGATGAACCTTTAGACAAAAAATCTGTACAGGAAATGGTACATAACATTCAGCAGGTCAGTAATCATTCCTTAAAATGCGGCTATGATGCACTGGAGGCTTCCTTTAGATCAGCCATGACTGGCACAGTGATCAGAAGACATGCATGGTTAAAAGAGCAGTCCTTACCAGACCATGTTAAATCAAAGCTCCTAGATGCTCCCATGGATAAGCTCAATTTGTTTGGCTCCCCTGCGCAGTAGGTGCTGAAGAAGGTGGAAGAGAAAGCAAAATCTGTCCAGACAGTCAAGGATTTCTTGCAGGTCCAGCCTCCAAGGTTTAGCAGGAACTGGCCTTCCAAGAATTGGTCCTTTCCAGACACCGCCAGAGCTCCGAGAGGCAGGAATAGGCGCTCAAGAGGCAGGGGTCAATCCAGAGGTGCCTACAGGGGACGTGAGTGGCAGGCTAACAACCAACGAGGTACAGCCACAGATCCAGCCACCACCACTTCCACAGGACAATCACAGTGACTTGGCTCTAGCACCGCCTACCAGGGAACAACTAGAGGCACCCTTAGGCGGGAAGCTAGCCTTATTTTCAGTAAACTGGCATTACATCACAGGAGACAAATGGATTTTACAGACAATAGACCAAGGTTACAGGTTTCACTTCCATACTCTACCAAGGAAGAGAGGAATGCCAAACCTACCTCCAAATCAGAAGACAGAAGCTCTAGAACAAATAACTCACTTACTAAGGATGAGAGCTGTAGAAAGGGTACCATCTATGGAACAAGGGCAAGGATTTTACTCCAGACTCTTCCTGGTACCAAGAAAAGAAAACCAATGGAGACCTATTCTCGACCTGTCCGCTTTTAACACATACCTCATTGTTCCAAAATTCAAAATGCTGACCCTACAGCAGCTTCTTCCCATGCTGGGCAAGGAGTCTTGGCTGGTAACTCTAGATATCAAGGAGGCATACCTGCACGTCCCCATACGACCAAATTGCAGAAGATACCTCAGATTTCTTGCAGGATCAGAGCATTATCAATTCTCAGCATTGCCCTTTGGCTTATCTTCTGCGCCCAGAGTATTCACGAAATGCCTGGCATCAGTAATTACTCATTGCAGGCTTCAGGGAATTCAAATTTACCCTTACCTGGACGACTGCCTGTTACAAGCGGACAACAAAAACAAATTAACAAAAGATTTGGAAAGGGTCATTCATCTACTACAAGCCCTGGGATACACAGTCAATATAAAAAAGTCAAGGCTGATACCATCCCAAAGGATAACCTTCTTGGGTGCAGATTTGGACACAACAAAACAAATGGCATTCCTGACGGTAGAAAAACAGGAGCAACTCCCTTTCTACTTCATGGCATTAACAAAGCAGAACCAGCTAACAGCAAGAAAAGTCCTGCAAGCCCTCGGTTACATGGCATCCTGCATAATATTAATTCCACATGCCAGACTACATATGAGAAAGTTACAGTGGTACCTAAGGAATTTATGGTCTCAGCACAAGCACAGCCTAGAAACCCAAATTCCAATAATTCCATGCCTGAAACAAGAATTCCAATGGTGGGCCCAGGCCTGTCAGTCAAACAAGGGACTGCCCTTCCACAGCACTCAACCAAGCCAGACCATCACAACAGACGCCTCAGACCTCGGTTGGGGGGCACACATGCTGGACAAGTGCATACAAGGCTTATGGACTCAAGACCAGCTGCACCTACACATAAATCAAAAGGAAATGCTGGCAGTAAAACTGGCAATTCAGGCATTCAGACCATTTCTTCAACAGGGTCAACTGCTGATAAGGACGGACAACACCACAGTTATGTGGTACATCAACAAACAGGGAGACACACATTCATACCCTCTATGCCGGATGGCAATGGACCTCTGGAATGTGGCACTGAGCTTTAACATTCAGCTACAAGCAATTTTTGTGCCAGGAAAAGAAAATATACTAGCAGACATCCTAAGCAGAACTACCTCGGATGCCCACGAATGGATGCTGCATCCGGACATCTTCAAAACCATTACAGGGAAATGGGGACTGCCAGAAATAGACTTATTTGCATCCCCACACAATCACCAACTGAAAAATTCTGCACAAGGACGTACCACCCACTTGCTTGGAAAGTGGACTCCCTATCTTTCAGTTGGACAAACCTGACAGCATATGCATTCCCACCTCTTCCTTTGATGCACAAGGTGCTACTGAAGATCAAAGAAGACCGTCCAAGGATCATCCTGATAGCTCCAGACTGGCCAAGGCAACATTGGTACCCATTACTGAGGAGTATGTCTAGGGAACAAATATGGCCTCTGCCCCTAGTTCCCTTGCTGTTAACACAGAACAACTTCAAAACCCTGCATCCAAACCTGAAAACACTGCAGCTGACTGCCTGGAACATTGCATAAGACCAAATAACCCAGATTTATCTCAAAGGGTTAAAGACATTATTTTGGAGGCTCGCAGACCCTCAACAAGAAAAAATTATTCAGCAAAATGGAAAAGATATCTCATTTGGAGTACTGCAAAAGGAGAGAATGAGTCACTGGTAAACATAGCTAACATCCTGGAATACTTGGCAGAGCTCTTCCACAACGGCCTGTCCTATTCTTCCATTAAGATTCATGCATCAGCTATTTCAGCAGAATACAACTTGGATCCTCCAGTATTCTCACATCCTCTGCTCAGGCAGTTTCTGAGAGGGATTAAAATGTAAAGCCACCCAGGAAGCCGCCATTGCCAGCATGGGACTTGAACTTTGTGCTAGAAAAGTTGACACTCCCTCCTTTCGAGCCAGCAGCAACAGCAGAATTACAGTACTTATCATGGAAAACTGCTTTCCTGCTTGCAATCAATTCAGCAAGAAGGGTATCTGAGCTACAGGCATTAATGGCAGTACAGCCCTTCCTGATCTTCCATCAAGATAGAGTGTCCATGAGAACTAATCCTACTTTTATGCCAAAGGTGGTCTCCAGGGTATCTTTAAATCAAGCTATCCACCTACCTACATTCTTCCCCAACCCACAAAACGGGAGAAAGACTGCTGCATACCTTGGATGTACATAGACAATTACGTTACTACCTGGACAGGACCAAGAGCAATAGAAAAACTGACCAGCTACTGGTAGCATATGCAACAGGAATGGAAGGAAAAGCAATTTCAAAACAGACAATCTCTAAGTGGATAGGAAATTGCATTAGATTTTGTTACTCCTACCATGGAAAGAAAACTCCAGAAAACATCAGGCCTCACTCTACAAGGGCTACAGCCACTACCACAGCTTTTTTACGAGGAGTGGCTACCAAAGGCATTTTAGAGGCTGCTACTTGGAGCTCCGTGCATACATTTGCCAAGCATTATAATTTACCTTTATACTCCAGATCCCGAGCAGGTTTTGCCACTGCTGTTTTGCAAGGGATCTTAACTACACCATAATCTATTTCTCCTCCTCCCTCAGTTTGGCTATGGTATTCTACCCATTTGTAAGGACTGCAGATGCATCCTTGAAGGACATAGTACAGTTTTGTACCTACCATAAATGTAGATGTCCGATAGGCATGCATCTGCAGTCAGGATTACCCACCCTCCTTCCCTCTGTGGTACTCCTAGGGTATTTGCCCATCTTGTAGCTAGCTGGGGAATCTATTATGGTGTATTTGTTTGTATATATGTACATACATGCTTATTTTTTGTTTGCTCTCTACTATTTGGAACCATTTGCATTTATCCAAATTTAGCCTTCCTAGAGGGCACCTGGCATCTGGGGCAAGAAACACTGAGGAAAATGGCGTCGGCTGATGCCTTTATACCCGAAGAACTGCCGCTATGACGTCGGGTGAAGTGCGACACCAGCCGAGGCCAGACCCAGACTTTGGAATCCGGCCGACCGAAGGGCTGCCTGACGACAGGACAACCCATTTGTAAGGACTGCAGATGCATGCCTATCGGACATCTACATTTATGGTAGGTACAAAACTGTACTTTCTGCCACTACAGTGCCGACCACAAACCTTCTTAATGTAAAACAACTGGTTTGAAGCCCAAGTGCTTAAACTAAAAGGCTTAGAATGAGTTACACCAAGCAGTAATAAATACAATTGAGTACTAGTAAGATGACGCAAAAGCAAAATAAAGTAGGAAGAAACCACACAAATTAATCCTGAACGCGTTTATTAAAATTCCACAGAGCGTTTTCGCCACAGCACACTGTGGCTTCATCAGAGGCAATAAAAAACAGTCGGACAATACTCCATTTAAATCCTGTAAACCAGGAAATGACATTTTCTAACTTCCTGACTGCAACAATAAGTTTAAAAAACTTTCTTTTATAAACTTATTAGCTTCAAAACAAAAATATATACCGCAGGACATTGAACCTTAAAAAATCTTTGACAAAAGATACTAAACAATTACTAAAATGTGTATATTTAAAACATATACTAAAAATGCAGGACCACAAAAATAATTACAGATAGATGAACTTTTACCTAAATGTTATGACAGAACAAAAAAAGGTACAGTTTTAACCCTATACATACAGTTTAATATAAGACATACTTTGTTAAATTAAACATAAATATGTGTAACTAATACACTGAAGATCCAGTTAAGTTGTGTGGAAAAACACCATAATTACTACCTGATGTAAACAGTGTTTAAACCAACTGAAACAATACATCAATAGCTACTCAGAGGGACTAACACTAACATAAAATATGTGACAAGATAGGCTATACCCTATCTAAGATAGCTCTTCAGTTTTAGTACAGGAGCTATGTTACAGTTACTGTTAAGACCAGGATGTCTAAAGGCATCTAAACGTAGCTGCCATTCCAGCTCGGTTTTCCAAAATTAGTGAAAAAGGGCCACCTCTATCCTTCAATGGGACATGATCTATAGCCATAAATTGAAAACTATGGCCTGGATTCAGGGCAATATGTTTTGCTAGTGCGTTGTCATCTTTACTATTTTTAATTGCGTAAAGGTGTTCATACATTCGGTCCCGGACTCGCCTGTCCGTTTTCCCAATGTAGAAACCTTGGCAGCAATTGCACATAGCAATGTAAATAACAGATCTACTTTCACAGTTAAGTGTAAACCTGATGTCATACTTATTATGTCTAACTTGGAATGTTTCACCAGTCCGTACATAATTACAATATTTACAGAAACCGCATCTAAACATGCCCCTCCTTTTATGAAATGTACCTGAGTGTGCGTCCCTTTGTAATAACTCCTTGAGGTTGTTCGATCTTTTAAAAATAAACTTGGGCTCATAACCTAGTTTTTCAACCAATAATGTATTAGAAGATATGAGATACCAATTCTTTCTTATAATATCCAAAATGCTCTTAGAGTTACCACTAAAAGTTGTGACAAATCTCAAGGAAAAGTCACATGTACCACCGATTGGGGATGTTGTAAAATTCACCACATTCTCCATGGGAATCCCTTCTAACCCTATGTTGATGTTAATGTCGATGTGTACTACATTTTGTTGAGAAAGTAAAGGTTTATAAAAACCGTTGTTCCTTTTAAGGGTGACTTCCCCTATAAGTTCTGTAAGCATTTCATCTGGGTAACCTCGATTACTGAACATCTCCCTTAATAAGGAACATTCATTAATGAAGTCTACCAAGGTACTGCACATCCTTCCTGCCCTCACCAGCTGCCCTTTCACTATAGATCTCTTCTGTTTATACGGGTGAAAGCTGGTGAAGTGCAGGAATGAGTTACAGTATGTAGGTTTTCTGTAAGCGGTTGACGTCAGTACCTGGTCAGTTGTATCCTTTACTAGTTTAACATCAAGAAAGTCGATCTCACTGCTTGAAAATTTAAATGTGAACTTCAGGAATTCAGTAGTGGAACTGATGGTTTCCACAAAAGTGGAAGCCTCCACAGGCGAGCCCTGAATAGTATAAAAATATCATCCAGGAACCGTGTGTAGAAAATGGCAGGTTCCATCAGCCCAGGTATCATTTTTAAGATGTTAGCTTCCCAATATCCCATGGCGTAGTTTGCTACTCCAGCACCACATGGAGAGCCCATCGCTACTCCACGTTTCTGCAAGAAGAATTCACCATTAAAGGTGAAATAATTACTGGTTAAAATTATGTCCAGTAACTCTGTAGCCAAATCCACCTCAAGTCTGGAAGCTCCTAAGGCCTGAAGCATAGACCCTATCCACTCCACAGCTTCCTGGTGTGGTATAGAGGTGTATAGGTCTATAACATCGATAGTTAAAAAGTTATTGTCACCATTATAGGGGATGCTGTTTAAACTGTCTAGAAAGGACCACGAATCCTTGCATATACTAGAAATACCTTTAATGTATTTATCCAGTATATTAGTGATGAGTTTGGAACATGGGTACGTGATAGATGACCTACCGTCAATCAATGCCCTCATGGGGGGGTTGTTAATACTTTTATGAATTTTGGGGATACCGAACATGGCAGGTATTTTTGGGCAATTAATGTCAATATAATTGTACAGATGTATATTAATTTTACCTGCCAGGAACAAGTCCCTAAAGTATCCCCTAATTCTTTGAGTGCTACCGTTAACCTCACTCCTTGAGGACTTAGTGTAAACATCAGTGTTAAGTAATGTGGTCATCTTTTCATTGTAAGTGGAAATATCAAATACCACTAGCCCACCACCCTTGTCTGGTTTTAATACCCGAACAGGTAATCTACATAGCTCATCTAGTAATAATCTTTGTTCCTTAGTGATGTTAGAATCTCTTATACTAGTTTTATCACTACTGTTGTTAGCAAGGAATCTGAGGTCCATTTCACAATTAGTCTCAAAAAGTTGTAAGGTTGAGTGCAAAGGGGGATTAAACACACTGGCTAGTTTTAAAGTTGGTAAACCAACAAGTGTACCTTCATCATCTAATCTCTCAGTATCAAGGGGTTGGTTAAACATAAGCCTTAGATTCATTTTTCTCACAAAACATTTAAGTTCTATGATTTCCTTAGCTATGCTCCCATACCTACTCGGAACAAAGGTGTTACCAAAGGCTAATAGTTCAACCAACTCATCATCAAGAATGATGTCAGAAAAATTATAGATATTAAAATCTCTATTCTTATTAGTGAGAATGATGGGATAACCTTCTTCTGGGTTTAGAACAGATGTATCAAGGTGCAACAAAGATGGAGAAGGAGGGTCAACCAAAACTGGCCAATTGGTGTCCGAAATTTCACCTAATTCCTCCTCCTGTTCACATACTGCCTGTTCCGTTGGCCTAAAAAATTGTTATTGTTATTGTTGCCCTGGTTCTGGTTACCCACTTTGTTATTAGTGTTTAACCCTTGCTGGAAGTTGTTAGGACCACCTTTATTTCCAGCAAATCCCTTTAACCTATTGCTTCTTCTCGGCCCTGGGTTCACATCTACCTCAGTATCTTCTTCGTTTATATCATCCAATACATTCATTTCTACTGCCCCCTCTGTTGTTTGGTCACCACTGGTACATGCGAGTCGTGAATCCCTAAGTCCCTTTAAATTAGGATAGGCAATTTTCCTAGAGTATGCTTCCCTGTCTCTCATAAGTTTTTTGTTTTTATTCCCTTTCAATTTTACCAACAACATGTCAATACTAGATAAAATACGGCTGTAATCAAATCTGTATCTATTAAAGTCCAGGTCAGTCTTGATGTCCTTGTCCAAATTATTGATTTCAGTCAATAAGAACTCCATATGCGTAGCATAATGTTTGATAATTAAATTTAGCAACTCGACACCTTGCTTCTGAAAAAGCACTTCTAAATCAGCCACAAAGTCCTGGTCAACAATCAAGCCAGATGGCGTAAAGTTATTCCGTAGCCCTTTCGGAACCAAATTTTCAGCAACACACTGTTTAAAATACGCTGACTCCAACTGCAACTTTTTAAGTTTAAGCAGTTTGGAGTCAAACAATTTAAGCTTGTCAGCAAGACATGTGCTATTATTAGATAAACAAGTACCACTTGGCATACCTTGTCGATCAAACATAAAGTTGGTGGTGTTTGAAAGCCAGCCTCCTAAGTCCGGCAACCCAGCGCTTATTTCAGCGCCTACATTCACATCGTTGTCCCTTCCTCTCGTGGCCGTTCGTTGGTCCAAGTTGGAACGTTCATTTGAAGCAGCCCCTGCATATGAGATAACCCGCCCGATGTCCTCCTCACCTCCGAAACGGGTACCAGTTAATAAAAAATTCATAAAAGTATTAACAACCCCCCCATGAGGGCATTGATTGACGGTAGGTCATCTATCACGTACCCATGTTCCAAACTCATCACTAATATACTGGATAAATACATTAAAGGTATTTCTAGTATATGCAAGGATTCGTGGTCCTTTCTAGACAGTTTAAACAGCATCCCCTATAATGGTGACAATAACTTTTTAACTATCGATGTTATAGACCTATACACCTCTATACCACACCAGGAAGCTGTGGAGTGGATAGGGTCTATGCTTCAGGCCTTAGGAGCTTCCAGACTTGAGGTGGATTTGGCTACAGAGTTACTGGACATAATTTTAACCAGTAATTATTTCACCTTTAATGGTGAATTCTTCTTGCAGAAACGTGGAGTAGCGATGGGCTCTCCATGTGGTGCTGGAGTAGCAAACTACGTCATGGGATATTGGGAAGCTAACATCTTAAAAATGATACCTGGGCTGATGGAACCTGCCATTTTCTACACACGGTTCCTGGATGATATTTTTATACTATTCAGGGGCTCGTCTGTGGAGGCTTCCACTTTTGTGGAAACCATCAGTTCCACTACTGAATTCCTGAAGTTCACATTTAAATTTTCAAGCAGTGAGATCGACTTTCTTGATGTTAAACTAGTAAAGGATACAACTGACCAGGTACTGACGTCAACCGTTTACAGAAAACCTACATACTGTAACTCATTCCTGCACTTCACCAGCTTTCACCCGTATAAACAGAAGAGATCTATAGTGAAAGGGCAGCTGGTGAGGGCAGGAAGGATGTGCAGTACCTTGGTAGACTTCATTAATGAATGTTCCTTATTAAGGGAGATGTTCAGTAATCGAGGTTACCCAGATGAAATGCTTACAGAACTTATAGGGGAAGTCACCCTTAAAAGGAACAACGGTTTTTATAAACCTTTACTTTCTCAACAAAATGTAGTACACATCGACATTAACATCAACATAGGGTTAGAAGGGATTCCCATGGAGAATGTGGTGAATTTTACAACATCCCCAATCGGTGGTACATGTGACTTTTCCTTGAGATTTGTCACAACTTTTAGTGGTAACTCTAAGAGCATTTTGGATATTATAAGAAAGAATTGGTATCTCATATCTTCTAATACATTATTGGTTGAAAAACTAGGTTATGAGCCCAAGTTTATTTTTAAAAGATCGAACAACCTCAAGGAGTTATTACAAAGGGACGCGCACTCAGGTACATTTCATAAAAGGAGGGGCATGTTTAGATGCGGTTTCTGTAAATATTGTAATTATGTACGGACTGGTGAAACATTCCAAGTTAGACATAATAAGTATGACATCAGGTTTACACTTAACTGTGAAAGTAGATCTGTTATTTATATTGCTATGTGCAATTGCTGTCAAGGTTTCTACATTGGGAAAACGGACAGGCGAGTCCGGGACCGAATGTATGAACACCTTTACGCAATTAAAAATAGTAAAGATGACAACGCACTAGCAAAACATATTGCCCTGAATCCAGGCCATAGTTTTCAATTTATGGCTATAGATCATGTCCCATTGAAGGATAGAGGTGGCCCTTTTTCACTAATTTTGGAAAACCGGGAGCTGGAATGGCAGCTACGTTTAGATGCCTTTAGACATCCTGGTCTTAACAGTAACTGTAACATAGCTCCTGTACTAAAATTGAAGAGCTATCTTAGATAGGGTATAGCCTATCTTGTCACATATTTTATGTTAGTGTTAGTCCCTCTGAGTAGCTATTGATGTACTGTTCCAGTTGGTTTAAACACTGTTTACATCAGGTAGTAATTATGGTGTTTTTCCACACAACTTAACTGGATCTTCAGTGTATTAGTTACACATATTTATGTTTAATTTACCGAAGTATGTCTTATATTAAACTGTATGTATAGGGTTAAAACTGTACCTTTTTTTGTTCTGTCATAACATTTAGGTAAAAGTTCATCTATCTGTAATTATTTTTGTGGTCCTGCATTTTTAGTATATGTTTTAAATATACACATTTTAGTAATTGTTTAGTATCTTTTGTCAAAGATTTTTTAAGGTTCAATGTCCTGCGGTATATATTTTTGTTTTGAAGCTAATAAGTTTATAAAAGAAAGTTTTTTAAACTTGTTGTTGCAGTCAGGAAGTTAGAAAATGTCATTTCCTGGTTTACAGGATTTAAATGGAGTATTGTCCGACTGGCTTCATCAGAGGCAATAAAAAACACAGTGTGCTGTGGCGAAAACGCTCTGTGGAATTTTAATAAACGCGTTCAGGATTAATTTGTGTGGTTTCTGCCGACAAGGACCCTCTTTGGTGTTGTGTAGTTTATCTTTTTGCTTCATTAGTTTTAAAGTAGGAAGAAACAGAAATACAATAAAAGCAGATACGAAATTTTTTTTTTTTTTTTTTTTTTTGAGTGAGCAAATGAGATGGGCCCAGGAGTTACAGGACAGAAACAAGTGCAAATGCAGGCCTTCAAATCAGAAAGCTGAGAGAGATGGAAGACCGCCCAAACTGCCAATAACTACAAATTCTGGGCCAGAACCACTCCATATGTGGTAGACAGGTTACCTAATGCCCCACTGATAAGCTAGAAGGCTTCCCTCCAACACAGAAAGACTTGGGGGGCTCAGAAGCTTACAAACAGTCCTGGATACAGCAAATCTGTATCTGGAACACTAATTACAGGAAAGGTAGGAAACAGGCTTACAATTTTTTTTTTTTTTTTCAGAAAAGTAGCAAAAACAGTAGTAAAAACAATTCACATGCAGTGCAAGCTGGCACACTTGAGTATGTAGCAATATTAGTCCACACACAGTTTGAAAAAATGTAATTAAATTAAAAAGGACTAAAAGCAAGTTCAGATACCTACTCTCACCGGGGCCCCTACTAATCAAAAACCAACAGCACCACAGTGATGTGGTACATCAACAAGCAGGGAGAACCTACTCTTACCCACTATGCAGGCTAGCCATGACCCTGTGAAACACTGCCTCAGCCATGCATATTCACCTGCAAGCTCAGTTCCTGCCAGGCAACCAAAACTCTGGCAGACAACTTAAGTAGAAATCTCCTAGACCCACACGAGTGGCAATTAAACCACAACACCTTCAGTCTTGTAACCCAGAAGTGGAGTACCCCGGAGGTGGACCTATTTGCCTCCCCCTACAACCACCAGCTCAGCAAATTCTGCACCAGGATACCTAACAGCGAGGCCTGGAAAGTGGATGCCCTGTCCTTCCAGTGGGCAAACCTCTCAATCTGTGCACTTCCTCCTCTGCCTCTTCTTGCAAGAGTATTACTTAAGATGAGAGGAAAGACCAAGAGCAATCCTGATTGCCCCAGACTGGCCACGCCAACACTGGTACCCACTACTGCGCAGTCTGTCACCAGTGTCCCCATGGCACCTACTCCAGATTCCAACTCTCTTGACTCATCAAGAGGGACAGTTCTTGCAGCCACAATTGCAAACTCTGAACCTTGCAGCCTGGCTTATTCCTTGAATTCTCCTCCTGTAGCCAGCCTAAGCAAGCAAGTACTGGATGTCATACGTGAAGCCAGACGACCATTACATGGAAATCCTATGCCAAGTGGAAAAGGTATTGTTCCTGGATTCACACTAAAGGAGCGGATACAGCACCGTCCTCCTTGCCTCTTATCCTGGATTACCTAGCAGACCTACTCCACAGAGGCCTGTCCTTTCTCTTCCATTAAGATCCATACCTCTGCTCATTACAGCACGGGGCCACATCTCTTCTCTCACCCTCTCATCAGGCAGTTCCTGATGGGGGCTGACATATTAAGGCCACCAAGAAGAGCCCCCACCCCTGCTTGGGACCTTAACTTTGTGTTGGCAAAGCTCACGCTACCCCCTTTGAGCCTGCAGCATCAGCAGAGTTAAAATTTCTCTCTTGGAAAACAGCCTTGCTTCTGGCCATCACTTCAGCTAGAAGAGTGTTTGAGCTACAAGCACTTATGGCTGTGGAACCCTTCATTATTTTTCATGCTGACAGGGTCTACCTCAGGACCAACCAACGTTCATGCCTAAAGTGGTGTCCAGTGTGGCTCTCAACTAATCTATCCATTTGCCCACCTTTTTCCCTAATCCTCAAAATAAGGGGGAAAGAATTCTGCACTCCTTAGATGTGCACATACAGCTCAGATTCTACCTTGATAGGACTAAGCCCTTTAGGAAATCTGACCAGTTACTAGTCAGCTTTACACCAGGGGCAGAGAGGAAGGCCATATCAAAACAAACCACCTCCAAATGGATAGCACACTGTATCCATTTCTGTTACAAACACCATGGGAAACCACCTCCTCAGGGGGTCAGAATGCATTCCACTAGGGCAACTTCAACCTCTACAGCCTTTCTCAGAGTCCCTACCAGGGACATTCTGGAAGTTGCTACTTGGAGTTCTGTTCACACCTTCACCAAGCATTACCACCTGCCTGTCTTTTCCAAATCCAGGGTGAGCTTTGCAACAGCAGTGCTGCAGGGCATACTAGCCAGCCCCAACTCTTCTTGACTGCCTTCACCCATTCTTCAGCTTTAGGAATCAACCAAGTGTGATGACTGCAACAGTGAACCACAAAGAGCATAGTACAGTTGTGTACACTTATAAATGTAGATGTTCGAGTGTATTCACTGTTGAAGTCCTGGTTTCCCACCCCTCCAGGCCCTTGTCTCTCTCTTTCTCTTCCTCACTCCTTACTGGGCTGTTGGTATTTACTTTTTACTGGTGGTGTTTTTCCACCATAAATTAGCTCCCTATTTGGGGGCTCCTGACATTTGGGGCAAGAAAAACTGATGTAATGGCGTTGGCTGCCTGTTTTTATACCTCTGACGACCTGATGTCAGTCTTGAAGCGACAGCAGTCGAAGCAGAAATACTAAGCCTTTGATATTCAGGCCGACTGAGGGCTACCCCTGGCAGGATAACCCAAGTGTGATGACTGCAACAGTAAATACACTCTAACATCTACATTTATGGTAAGTGCACACAACTGTACTTTCTGTAGATTGCTAAGCAGGCGAACAACCCTGTGCCATGAGACCGGTAACTGCTAATTCCCCCCATCCTTTTAGAGCTCTTAAAAGACCTAAAAAGGGTTCCTCTGCAAGAAGAAATCACAGATTGCTACTTCTGACTCTTTCTAGTCCCCAGAAAAATGGGCACATGGAGACCCTTAATCAACAGCACCAAATTAAATATGCATCTAAAAATGCCAAAATTTTGAATGCTGACGTTTCCTGCACTTTTCCCTCTCTTGATTCCAAAAGCCCTGGTGGTCACCTTAGACTAAAGATGCCTACCTCCTTGTCCTCATCCATCAGGAGTACGAGTCCCTCCTTAGATTCTACACAGGAGGCTGTCATTGTCAGCTTATTCCCTTGCTGATTGGTTCATCCACTGCACACAGGATCTTTACATAAGGCCTGGATCCAGTGATTGCTTTTATAGAATCAAGGGCATCCATTTGTTTCTACACCTGAACAACTCAGAGTAGGTAGTGAGCAGGGACCTAGGCATGACTGGACCTCTTTCACAGACTGTGGCTCACCCTGAACAGAAATCAAGTCTTTTTGCTTTCCAAGGAGTCATTTTTCTTGGTTTCTTGGTAGACATCACTATGCAGAGAAAATGTGTCCCTCCAGTCAAAATGCAGAGCCGTCAGGCTTACTTCTTCCACCATGCAAGGTAGAAACAAATCCCACTGAGTGTGTACCTTGAGGCACTGGATCTCATGGGATCCGCAATATTGATATAATCTCAATCCATTGTTATATGAGATCTTTATGGACCCAACATACCCATTCAGTGAAAAACAGACTGCAGTCCTCCTTTGGATGGCCACAAAACTGAAATGATGGCCCAAACTGAGCAGTTTAAACTGGGGGGGGGGGACCCCTTCTCCCAAGCTCCCATTCAGACCATTGCCGTAGATGTTTTGGACTTGGCTTAAGGAGCCTTCATCCACAATCTGAAAGAGAGTGCAGGTTGCCTCCCAGAGGTGGAAAAACAAAAAATGTAAAGGAGATGTTGGCTTTAATTAAAGAACTATAAGTTTTCAACTAGGTTTGGAAAGAGAGTACCCGTCGGGTAGTGACAAACAACACTGCAGTGCTGTGTCTGTGTCAACAAGGGGAGGGTGATTGGCAAAATCCTACATTTTGTGCAGGTTAGTCACGACTGCTTAAGAATATAGCCTTGAACACAAAATTGACTTAAGATAGTCTACATATCCACTAAGTGCAATATTGTGGCAGATGAACTGAGCAGATAGAAGGCACTATTACAAAAGTGGAGGTTACACAGGGAATTCTTCTGTAACTAGTGCTCAGTTGGTGGTGTACCTCATATAAACCTGTTTGCAATCCCAAACACCAAACAGCTGAAGTGGTTATGTGCAGGAGCTCCTTGTAAACTGGAAGGGCATGTTTGTGTATGCTTTCCTTATGATCCCCTTGTTTCTCAGAGTAATCCTGAACATGAGGAGAGAAAGGGTCAAGATGATACAGATAGTTCCTGTGCGGTCCAGGCCTCAGTGTTTTTTCTCCCTGATTGTGGAACGGTTGGGTTGGTGGGATTTTAGGTGCTACCCTCTTTGATGGCCCTTCTTGTTCATTATCATGGGCCCATAATGGATCCATGATGCACCTCAACCTGATAACACTTCAGCTTATTCCCAGGATGATTTCATTCTGATGGCGTTCAGGCACCAATGATGTCCTTCTATTTAATGTTGCAATATTTTTTACATTAGCTTAATGTCACTGCCTATACATGGGACATTGGATGAAGGCACAGAGAACGTCAGCCATAAAAGGGGTGTCTGCATTTACAATCCTCAGAACTCTTTCCACGCCATTTGGAAAGGTTGACTCATATGTTCGTTCTGCAGTTGGATATCGTAGATTCGCTTTACAGCTTCAGATAAGTACCCCATAGGGGATTTAATTTGTTGCTACTGCCTTTTGTTGTCATTAATGTCATCCAGAAAGGGCAAGTGTAGGTGCTGAAGGCAAATTCTACGTAAAGGTAGTCACGGGCTTTGATTATTTTGCTTCAGGCATACTCATGACCATCCATCCTGTTCTGTCAGGTCTTTGTACCCAAGACTTTAGGCAGTAGTTTGTCAGCTTTAAATCTCTACTTAGAAAACCAGAGACGTAAATGTTTGGCTAGGGACGTGATGGAGAGTTCCGTGAGTTCTTCTGAGCCGTCTGTGAAGGGGAAGGTCAGCAAAGCCAGGCCCGAATCCTCTTTGGGTGCGCCTTCTCACTCCAAAGTACCCTTTGAGGTTGATAAAAACACGGTGGTGAGGTTGGAGGTAGGGATCCTAGCACATCCGAGGTAATGCAGATGTCCAGTTTGCATGACTTGGGAGAACCACGGCTTATTTCAGAGGACTCTGGAACCATTCCTGCTTCCCTGCCTAAAGAAGTCCCAGGCATAAAGCCTACTTTTGCCGATGTTCTTCGTTCTGTCACTGTTGCAGTCATCACTTGTGGGTTATCCCTGCTGGGTAGCCCTCGGCCGGCCCGAGTAGCAGAGTAAAGGTTTCCCTCCTACGTCAGCTGTTCTGTAAGTGTGGCTGATGTCAGTGGTGTAAAGGGAGACAGACGATGCCACTACATCAGTCTTTCTTGCTGTGGAGCCCGAAGCAGAAGCAGTTTTGCGAGTGCGTCGGTCGGCCATTGCCAGAGTGAAGACAACCGTTTAAAGCTAAGTACCCTGTTGGGGAATCTTTTCTTGCCTTAAACCGATGTCAGAGAAAGTTAAGAACTCTCTCAGTTGTGTAAAGCAGATCCCACACCGAGACTTCCATTCTCTCTGCATCACCTGTTTAGGCCGAAACCATGACGTTTCAGGGCGTCAGTTCTGTGCCCTCTTTAATGCTCGTACTATAAAAAGAAGAGCTGATATTGTAACGAGGCATTTTAGTCCGTCTTTCCAGCAATGCGAAATGGCGTCAGTCTCTCAAGCAGTTACTGACTTTCCTAGGAAGAAAAAAGACAAGGATAGGCCTCCAAAAGTTAGGCCCTCTGACGACTCCAGACTACCGTCCACCCTTTCTCAAAGCAAGGTTATAGCTGAGCTCAGTGAAGCGTCTTCGCAGCCCCTGACAACAGCTGACGATCCAATTCAGGCCTTTACCAAGACCCTTCCGGAGTCCGGTACGCCACCGGATCAACCTCCTCCTGCCGAGGTGGTGATTGTTCCTCACGCGGTTGGGTCCGGAGCCTGTTTGCAGGCAACGGCTTCCGCGGATCTCCCACCGACAATGCCGCCGGTCAAATTAACTCTGTATAAGGCTACTGAACCAGCTAGGCCAATGCCAAAAGATCCCTCCACAGGGCCCAGCCACCGAACTGCTACTAGTCAGCCAGCCCCTCAATCACAGCAACTCCTGAGAATGGCAGAGGACCTGATGACTCTGATCTGGGGTAGCCAACCTCCCCCTCCCATACCAACTAAAAGAAAGAGAGCCCCCCCCCCCCCTACAGGTCCTCACAGACCAGGAATCGGTGGATTCAGATCTGGAGGAGTCAGACACGGAAGAACAGCCCTTAGCAGCATTCGAGGACTCTAATGCTGTTGATCCCATTCCCACTGCCTCTCTCCCTAAGGACCTTTCTTTTGGGGAAACTCTAAACACCGTCATAGAACATTTTCAGTGGAAGGCCCAGGACTACCCCCAGTCTAAAAAGACACTCTGGGAATTTCTAGATCTGCACATTCCTCCTATTCTGGATGTAGTAGAGGATGTTTTTCTAGAATCAGCCCTGAATCCAGATTCTCTCCCTCCTACACCCAGAAAACCTGATAGATACTACAAGGTGCAAGACTCTCACAAATACTTACTTAAAAACCCTATTGCAGACCCTGAAGTAATTACTCCATGCCCTAAGGGAGCTAGAGCAAGCTCTTCGAAACACCCCATCCCTACTGACAAAGCAGAGCTCTAGACAGGATGGGTAAAATGGTTTACACCTCAGCCACTTTAGCTTGTTAGGGCATTAAATTGTCAATTTCATATGATCATATTCCAGCAGAATGTTCTCAAACTCATTAAACAGAAAATTTCTGCCTTGCCTGATAATAACACTATCAGAGAATTAACAGACCTGATACAGTCGTACAAAGCATTATTTACATTGTGGTTATGATGCCTTGGAAGCATCTACCAGAGCTGCAGCTACAGGATCAGTTATCAGAAGGCACGCCTGGCTAAGGGAGAAACCTTTGCCTGACCTGGTAAAATCCAAACTTTTAGACGCCTCTTTGGACAAAGAGCAGTTGTTTGGCCCAAAGCCGAGGAGGTCATCAAGAAAACGGAGGACAAAGCCAAATCCATGCAGACTCTCAAGGGATTTTTGCAGGTACAGCCTCCCAGGTTCAGCAGAAACGTCTCTACCAAGCACTGGTCCTTTCCCTCTGAGGCTAAGCCAGTACAGAGAAAGGTACGCGGAGACAGAACCCCTAGGTTGCAGGCACACAGCCAGCAAAGAACTAGGCAGTGGTCCACAGCCCCTCCAAGACAGGGGAGTTCTAAGCCCATTTCCTTCGGTAGAATATCACAATGACCCCCTTCCTTGTGCCCCCCCCCCAATGACCCCCTTCCTTCTGCCCCCCCCCCCCGATCTCCAGGCAAGTTAGGAGGAAGACTTTCCCTCTTCCTAGAAAACTGAGGGCCATGGTCTCAGATCTATGGGTCCTGAAAATTGTTACCAGAGGGTACAGATTCTATTTCAAAGAACAACAAAGGAGATCAGGTTGCCCAGATGTACCTGCAAACTAGACAGCAGAAGCTATTTGCCAGATCCAAAAACTTTATGCCCCAGGTGCTTTACTCAAAGCTGTTCCTGGTTCCCAGAAAAGAGGGCACATGGCACCCTATCCTAGACCTCTCAACCCTGAATCTGTCCGTTCTGGTTCCAAAATTCAAAATGTTGACACTACGAAAATTACTGCCTGTGTTCCTACCGCAAGCCTGGCTTGTGACCCTAGACCTGAAGGATGCCTACCTGTATATTCCTATCAGAAAGTCCTGCAGGAGTTACTTAAGGTTCAGAACAGGGTCCCAACACTTTAAATTCTCTGCACTGCCCTTTGGCTTATCCACGGCTCCCAGAGTCTTTACAAAGTGTTTGGCTCCAGTCATTGCTTATTGCAGACGGAGAGCCATACACATTTACCCCTGTCTAGACGCCTGCCTCATTCAGGAACCTCTGATGCCAACATTCCCAGTCTCTGGAGCACCAAGTACCAGTAATTCCTTGCTTAAGAAACTCCTCTGGTGGGCCCAGGCTTGCTCCCTAAACAAGGGACTTCCTTTTGTCCTTTGCACACACAAGCAGACTTTGACCACGGACACCTCATACATTGCCTGGGGAGCCCACACTGGAGCTCTGTAAACCCTGGCCTTTTGGGAACTGAAAGTTCTAGGTCTGCACATCAGTTTGAAAGAAATGGTGGCAGTGTACAGAACTATCCTTACCTTTCAAAAGCATCTGTCACCAGGGGTACTCCTAATCAAAACTGACAACGCCACTGTCATGTGGTACATCAACAAACGCGGGGGGTGGGCACTCATTTCTACCCCCTATGTCACCTTGCCATGGAAATCTGGCAGTCAGCATCAAATCTAGGACTGCATCTCGTAGCACAATACCTCCCAGGGAAGCAAAACACCCTGGCAGATCACTTAAGCAAACTGATCATGGACCCCCACAAGAGGCAGTTGCACAGGGAGGCCTTCATATAGATCACTCGCATCTGGGGAGAGCCAGACGTAGACCTTTTTCACAAGCCACCAGAACCGTTAACTGGCCAAGTTCTGCTCAAGGCAGTTTCACCCAAAAGCCTGGAGGATGCATGCCCTCTCATTCCAATGGGGCAGCCCATTTGTGTATGCCTTTTCCCCACTTCCTCTGATACCCAGGGTTCTACTCAAGATCAGAGAAGAAGGACCAAGGGCTATCTTGATTGCCCAGGGCAGCACTGGTACCACATGCTCCTCAGCATGAGCATGCACCCTCCCTTTACCCTGCCTTCCAACGCAGACCTTCTCACACAACAGGGAGGGAAGCTGCAGCATCCAGGCCTTGCCACACTCAAGTTAACAGCATGTCTTATTCCTCAGAGACAGTTACCTCTGCAGCCCTCAGCTGTCAGGTGTTAGACACTGAGGCTCGCAGTCCCAGCACAGGAAAATCTTAATCCTCTAAATGGAAGAGATTCACCTGCTGGTGCTCCACTAGGAACACCACTAGCACTAAAGCCTCTTTACCCCTAGTTCTGGACTTAACTGACAGAGCTCCTCCATAAGGGTTTGTCTTGCTCCTCAGTCAAGACTCATGCCTAGGCTCTCTCAGCCTATGTCCAGGTGGCTCAGCCTTTATTCTCCCAACACCTCTTGAAGCAGTTCCTCAAAGGTGTGGCTCAGACTGTCGAGAAGGCCCCCTGCGCCAGCTTCGTATCTAAACTTTGTCCTGGAAAAACTGACCCCCCCCTTTTCAAGCCGTCTTTCTCAACAGACTTCAAATACCTCTGTTGGAATACTGCCCTTTTGCTAGCCATCACTTCTACTAGGAGGGTATCCGAGCTCCAGGCTCTTATGGCCACTGAGCCCTTCATCATGTTCCACACGGACAGGGTCTCTCTAAGAATCAACCCCTCCTTCATGCCCAAGGTGGTCTGAAGTAACCCTCAACCAAGCCATACACCTTACCTACCTTCTTTCCTAAACCAACAAACAAGAGGGGAGAGAATTCCGCATACCTTGGATTTGCTCAGACAGTTGAGATTTTACCTTGACAGGACCAAATCAATCAGGAAAACTGAACTCCTGGTTTCATTTGCCCCTGGGCAGAGGGGAAACCCATTAACAAGCAGACCATTTCCAAATGGATCTCTCATTGTATACATTTCTGTTCTACCTTCCAATGAAAGAGTCCTCCCAAAACTGTCAGGTCCCATTCCACAAGAGCAGCCTCTACCTCCACAGCTTTTCTGATGAGGGTTCCTACCAAGGAAATTCTAGAAGCTGCCACTTGGGCATCTTTCACTAAGCATTACCAGCTGGCCTCCTTTTCTAAAACCAGGGCAGGATTTGCATCTGCAGTCCTGCAGGGAATGCTAACATCCCCATAATTGTGCAACTTTTCTCCACTCGCTTCCTCGCCTTTGGGATTCTTCACATAAGTGATGAGTGCAACAGTGAAACACGAAGAACATAGTACAGTTGTGTACACTTATAGATGTTTGGGTGTATTCACTGTTGCAGTCCTGTTTCCCTCCCACCCTACCCCCTTTTCTTAACTGTTGTATATATCTTCTCTGGGGCTCCAAGACCTTTGGGGGCAAGAAAAACTTATGTAATGGTGTCGGCTATTTCCCTTTATAGCCCTGATGTCAGCCACACTCACAGAACAGCTGACGCAGGAGGGAAACCTTTACTCTGGTAATGCCAGCCGAGGGCTATCCAGCAGGGATAACCCACAATGAGTGCAACAGTGAATATACTCAAACATCAACATTTATGCTAAGTGTACACTGTATTTTTCTCCACCGCAAGAGAATAATTTGTTAAAAAGCAGAAGAGGCATTTCATTGTCCCTTCCACCCCTCCGTCAGATTAGGATGCCTTTTCCCAGGGTATTAAGGCTCTGATGGCCTTGAGACCTCCAACGTCAACTTCACCCATTTCAGGGCCTGCCTTTTCCTCTTTTCGTGTTCTGCCATCTGCTTCCCAGGAGTCTCCTACTGTGCAGTCGGAGTCTTACCCAGTATAGGATTCTGACTCTCAGGAGTCTTCAGATGACTCTTCAGCATACTCCACACAGATCCCTGCCCCTTTGGAGTATGCTTCCCCAGAGGAAGAATCTAATGGGGAGATTCCCCCATGGAAGAACTTTCCTTTGGGGGAGACCATCAATAAAATGAGGGAATTCTTTAAGTGGGATTCTTCCCAAATCTCAGCAGAGAAAAAAATACATGGTCTTCAGCTGGAGGCACCTGCTCCTTCAGCAGTACCTCCAGTCCTCCCAGCTTTCTTAGATGCCTTTGCATCTACTTCTAAGACCCCAGACTCTCAAGCTCCTGCTCCAAAAAAAAAATGTTTTTATAAGGTCCCTGAGGATTGCAGGTTTCTTTTTAAATGTCCTTCAGCTGATCCAGTTGTATCCATTACGTCTGACCAATCCTCTCATGTTGCTCCTTCAACTAAGTTGCTCCCTTCTGTCAAAGAAAGTAAGATTTTGGAAAGGTTGGGAAAGGTTTATACTTCTTCCAACTTGGCTGTCAGAGCCATTAATTACCAGACACACGTCTCAGTATGCTCTAGCCTTGCTTTTTCAGGCCCTGTCTAGTTACCTGACTCTGAGGCTAAGACACTGTCTTTTTCTCTATTGGCTGCATACTCGCAGGTAACCAAACATTCAATCAAATGCAGCTGTGATGCTGTAGAAGCTTCCTTCAGAGCTGCAGCTTCTGCTTCTGTTCTCAGGAGGCATTCCTGGCTATGTCTCCAGGCTCTCCCTGATGATATCAAAGCCAAATTATTTGATGCTCTCTTGGACAATTTTGCCCTTTTTGGCAAAGCACCTGCAGAACATTTTAAGACTTTGAAGGAAAAGGGTAAGGATCTCCAAGATTTAAGCACTCTGTCTCCCCAGTTCCTAAATTTCATAGGAACTTCCTTGCCAAGACTCCTTTTGTCAGGAAACCTGTTCTCTCATTCTCTTCTACTCCTGGAACCTAGGCCACTTAAGTCTTCAAGGAGGCCCCCCTCAGTCCAAGACTGTCGCTTCTGTTCCTTCTCTCCAGCAGCCTTTTCAGCCCAGACAAGGCTCTGTGATGCTTGGCTTCATCTTCTAAGTCATACTCCTCTATCTCTCTGCCTTTTGCTATCCCTTTCAGCCTGGAAGAAGGTCACTCAGGATTCCTGGGTGATTTCAGTTATACAAAAGGAATACTTAATGACTTGGAAGACTCTTCCCCCATTTCAGGGGATTCCTCAGCCACCTACCAATCAACTACACCTGTTTCTTCAGTTACTTGCTCAACTTTCCAACCAATGCATTATTCATTGTGTCCCTCCAGGCCAGCAAGAGAAGGGGGTTTTACTCCAGGATGTTTCTGGTTCCAAGAAAAGATGGTCCTTGGAGGACCCATTCTAGACCTCTAAACTTTGAATACTTTCCTGGTGGTGCCATCTTTCAGGATGCTATCTCTGCAATCTCCTCTTCTCCTTGTACCACCTCAGGCTTTCCTGGCTTCTCTGGATCTCAAGGATGCCTGTCTGCATCTCTCTATTCATCCTCAGTTCAGGAAATTCTTGCGTTTCTCAGTGAGCTATTTGCACTTTCAGTTTTCTGCCTTGCCATTTGGCTTTTCCACTCTCCAAGGATTTTCACAGTGTCTAGCCCCAGTCATTGTCTTTTTGAGATTGAAAGGCTTTCAGGTTTACCCTTACTTGGACAATCTGCTCTTTCTGGCCAGCAGTCCAGACCTTCTACTTCAACACGTGGACCTAGCTATTCCTTTTCTGCAGGGATTAGGATTCACAATAAATTTCAAGAAATCAAGTTGGACCCCAAGCTAGGATCTTATTTTCTTGGGCTGCAGGTTGAGGACAGATTTGATGATGGTTTCTACCTTCAGAAAAAAACATTTTCAGTTATAGCATTCATAGACTTTTTTGCCCCTTTCCTCCATCACAGCCAGGGAGTTTGAGACTGCTGGAATTCATGACCTCTACAAATCCCCATGTTGCCCTTTGCCAAAACTACACATGAGGCAGTTCTACTGGTTTTGAAAGACAGTGTGTTTCCAGCATTCTGACCCCTTGGAGGTTTTGATTGCTCTTCTCCCTTGCTTGATAGTAGAGCTGGGTTGGTGGATGCAGCTACTCAGTCATAATCATGGTTTACCACTTCAGATGTCTCAGCCAGCCCAGTAACTTTTAACAGATTCATAGGTTCATACTAGACTATCTGCCCAAGGGCATTTATAAGCCTAGCCCAGAGTTTTGTGGCTTTCGCCACCCCTTTAGTTTGGAGGATACTATGCCCATTGTTTTGCTGTGCCTCTGTCAAGCAGTGACACTGAGATAATCCCTGGGGTATATCTGCGATCTCCCATCTATTGGTCAAGATTTCTCTTGAACAAAGCCAGTGAGGTGCTCTGCCTCACATGTACCGGGATTTTGTTCCACAGCATAGGGAGAGTCTGGGTGATGAATCTGTCCCTCCAGCACGTCCTATTAATAACCGTGTCAAGGTTTAAGTCTCCCGCCCTTGTAGTTCTGAGGGATCTAGATTTTTTGAGGTGAAGCATGTTCATCAATTCTGGGTTGGACATGGCCTTGTATGTCAGGCACAGGTCACCTCTGAGCAGACGGTAAGCGACTGAATAGAGCTGTAGTTCCTTCAGTCGGGCAGCATAGGACATATTTTTGAGACCCTTTATCCTTTTGGTGAGGAATTTTTGGGGCCTTTTCAGTTGCTGCAGGTGTCGTGTCAGATACATTCCGAATGGGGCATTGTACTCAATCATTGGTCTGATGAGTGATGAGTACAGGGGGACGATGACTTCCCTTGATCTAGATGTGAATCCCTTCATGATCAGGTGGGCAATGTAGAAGGTCTTCCTAACTACTTTGGCAATGTGAGTGTCAAACGAAAGGTTACTGTCAGCCTGGGTCCCCAGATCCCTGATAACCTCTTCTGAGCTCAGTGGGTTGGTGCCTATATGGTAGCTAGGGGTAACCTTGTTTTTCCCAAAGGGTATGACTATGCATTTTTTGGCGTTTAACTTTAGGCCATGGCTCTGGCACCAGTTATCCATTTCTATAAGACCCTTCTGAAGGATATCTGTGTCAGATGTGTTCTCAACTATAGCGCCCAGTTTGCAGTCATCTGCAAATTTTGTCAGCCATAATCCTCCTGTGTTTGCTTGTACTTCTGAAAAGTAGATGCCGAACAGGAGTGGGCCCAGGACTGAGCCCTGTGGGACACCACTTGTGACAGGCTTTGAGTCTGACATGGCGCCAGCAACTCTGACCCTGTGGGTTCTGTCACTTAGCCAGTTTGCAACCCATCTTTTGACGTATGGGTTTACATTTAAGCTGATGAGTTTTTCAATGATACTTGAGTGGGGTATTGTGTCGAAAGCCTTTGCCAGGTCGAGGTAGGCTGTGTGGACTGCCTTTCCCTCATCAATGGCCTTGGTGACGGTTTCAAAAAAGTCATTCAAGTTTAGAAAGCATGATCTGCCTTTGACAAAGCCAAACTGGGTCGGATCCAAAGTCTGCAAGTCCCCTATGTCTTTATTTATGAGTTCCATTATGATCCTCTCCATAGCTTTGCAGATCAGGCTTGTCAAGCTGATGGGACGGTAATTTCCAGGGTCGGTGGAGGCACCCACTTTGTGAAGTGGGACCACAGTTGCCGTACGCCACTCTTTAGGCACGTATCCTGAGGTGAGGCTAAGATTAAACAGCTGCCCTAACTGTGGGTTTAATTCCTCATTGAGTTCATGGAGCACACAACCGGGGACACCATCTGGTCCCATGGATGCTGTGTTTTTTGCCTTGGAGAGAGCAGTTCTCACCTGAGTGTTTGAGATGTTTGGGGGGGTTACAATTCTCTGGTATAGATATCTCACCTTTTGGGGGGTGGGGGGGGGTTGCACTGAACCTGTCAGCCAGTATGTTGGCAATGTCTGTAGGTTCAGTAATTTTTACATCATTTTGAACTAATTCTGAGCATATCTGGGAGTTTCCTCCCAGGTTTCTAACATAGCTAAAGAAGGCCTTATGATCGTCTTTTGAGTCCTTAGCGACTTTTCTCTCAAAATTTGCCTTGGATGATTTTATGAGAGCGCTTAGTTTTTTACTTATAATGATCAAAGGTGTTTTCCCTTTTAAGGATTTTGCTCTATCTTGTAGTAGCTTCCTCCTTTTGTTGTAGAGTGAGTTTGTGGCTGGGGTCCACCAGACTGGATGCTTGCCTTTGGTACAAAGAGTCTTTGTTTTGTTTGGGATTGCCTGATCCATGCAGTCCTGTAGGTGCTGGTAGAAGGCATTTGTAAGTGATTCAGCGGCTTGAGTAATGGTTTCCGCAGGCTCGGGGGCCTTAAAAGAGACCACACCAGTCTTTAGAAGTGTGAAGTCGGCTTTTGAGAAGTTCTTCACTGTGGTCTTTTTTATCTCGGGTGGGGGCGGGATGTGGACTTCCAGTGAGATTAGTTTATGGTCTGATATCACCAGTGAGGGGTATACTTCCGGTGTTGAACATTGTGACCCCATGTTCGTGATGATGAGATCTAGTATGTTTTCTCCTCTTGTGGGGATGGTGACTAGTTGTTCCATGGCATTTGAGTTTATGAACTCTAGGAACCTTTGGGCTAGAGTGTTGGGGCTTGAGTAGTGATCCCAGTCTATATTTGGGTAGTCGAAGTCACCTAGTGTGATGGTGTTTGGAGATACATTTATCACCTCCAGTGTTTTCAGGAAAGCTATGTGAGGTTCCTGAGATTGAGAGGGTGGCCTGTAACATGCTACAAATTGCAGAGCAGTCTTGCCTATGGTTAATTGCACCTGGATGGTCTCCGATGCATCGTGCGTTGCCACCAACCTTGAGGTGTGGGTGTCCTTGATGAATATAGACACCCCCCCTCCCTTCTTGGTGTTGTCCAGATTTTGGGGCCGGAATGCATGATATGAGGTAAAACCTGATAGTGCCGGGGTGCTCTCTGGAGCCTTGAACCAGGTTTCAGTCACAGCACAGACATCGATGTTCTCCATACTGAGAAGGGCCTCGAGTGCGTGCATCTTGAGGTTGAGACTTCTGGCATTGAGCAGCATTACCCTTAGTTTTTTTCCTTTTTTGTGTTCTAGGGTGGTAGGTTTAGAATTTGAGTCTTGCCTAAAAAAGGCACTATGGGGGTGGCAAGAGCCTTTGCCAATATCCGGAAGCCCAGGGGTGACAGGTGCAAGCCGTCCCTTGCGAAGCAGCGTGGCTTGTCCAGCATGTCATCCCAGGCAGACAGACATTGGATCCCCTTTGAATGACACCAGAGTTTAAGCCAATTATTAAAGCTGATCATCTTGTCACTGTATTGTGGCATCATTCTTGGTGAAGATAGGATACTGCTCAAGGTCAGGGTCATACCTGCCTGGGCTACATAATCAGAGAGCTCCTCTATGTCTCTTTTCATGTAGTCCAAGGAGGTACGTCTCAGGTCGTTCACACCAGCGTGGACAATGACAGAGTCGTACTTGTATCTGCTGTTGAGAGACCTGAGTGCTTGCGTTATGTGGCGGATTCTAGCGCCAGACAGGCAGCTTACTGTGACCTTCTCCTTACTCAGTCTGGTGAGCGGGACGTCAGTGTGTCTGACTATGGAGTCACCAATGACGAGTGTGTCTGGCATTGTGTTTGGCCTTAAGGGCTGTGATTGTTTGGCACACTGACTATGTGGTCTATGTGTTGCATGTGTTGTGTCCTGAGGTGGCAGTTGTTTGGGTGTCTGCTTTGGTGGCCTCTGCTGTTTTGGTAGATTTTTAATCAGAGCCTCCGAGTATGTCTTTGTGTATTTATGTGTATGATTTGAAGTTGTGATAGTACTATGTGAGGCTGGGTTTGTGGTGTGTGTGGTTATCTTCTCCTCCTGTCTGGTCTTGCCAGTCCTATGTTGAGAGAGCTCAGCCTCCAGTTTGGCTATATAGTTGCATCTCTCGCATGTATTTGTGTTTTGTGGAAGAAGGAGAGGGTTGTCTGTGTACATAAGACAATTGTAACATTGCCTCAATATTCCCAGATTCACCAGCTGAGCAGGAGAGGACACTAGCCACTGATCCCTCGACATGCTAGAAGGAATAGACAAAGACTTTAAAAAGACTCCGGGGGATGTGGGTGATCGAAAAGGGGTTTTTGGCTGGTGGGGTACTATGTATAATAAAAGTGCTATATCAAAGTAAAAAAATACTTTAGGAGCAAGTGCTAGGCTTTACAGATAAAGAATAGTCTACTTAAGAATCAAGTAGAGCTGAACTTTTTAGATATAGAATACGCTGGTTTGATCAGCAGTACAGTTCAAGGAAGGCTGTTTTAAGGGAAAATTTGAAGAGTGGACTTTAGGCAGCCCGAATAGTTTAACCTTGATTAACCGCCGCTGCTCTTGTGTGCTCCTGTAGCAACTCCGCGCTAAAGCGTGCTTTATAGCAGGGGGCTGGAAAAGACAGGAAATGACCCAAAATGGCCAATAAACTACAAGTTACTGCCTTAAACCACTCCTCTGGGGACAAACAGGCAGCTCAGTACTCCCCACTCTCACTGGTGAGTAAAGAAACTTCCCCCTGACCAAACAAGGAAAATGGAGAAACACAGGAACCAAGATTTAGGCTGGGAGCAACCTTTGCTGCCAGAAAGGTACAGGGGTCTTTGGTCCCCCTCTCAAAAAAGGGAGCACAGCAACATCGGAGAAATAAGGGCACTAATTTTAGCCTTGCAGAACTTTCATACAGTGTTTCTTCCAGAACCCCTCAGGATTCTTACAGACAATGCTATGGTTCTTTGATACATAAACAAGCAGGGGGGCACAAAATCTTATCCTCTTTGTTGCTTAGCCATCAAAGCATAGGACTTGGCTATTCATTACAAAGTGTCACTGCATGCAGTGTACCTTCCCTCTGCTCAGAACTGTGTGGCAGATGCATTAAGTAGGTCCATGACACAGACCCACAAGTGGATGCTTCACAGGGATGTGTTCCTGGATCTAGTTTACCAGTGGGGTACTCCAGAAATGGATCTGTTTGACTCCCCTCTGAACTCCCTATTTTTGTGACAGGGTCCCTCACTCTCAAGCCTGGAAGGTGGATGCTCTGTCCTTCTCATGGAAGGGGATGTTTCTTTATGCATTCCCTCCCTTCCCTTTAATCCAAAAAGTCCTGTTGAAAATTCTACAGGACAAACCCAGAATCTTGCTAGTGACCCCCTTTTGGCCAAGACAGCACTGGTTCCCTCTTCTGCAATTAGCCAAGGGCCCATCACTACAAGTTGCTTCACAGAATAGACCTACTCACTCAGGACAAGGGCTCTCTGATTCACCCACAGCTGTCAACCTTACAATTCACTTTGTGGGTGATCAGTTTTTGATTCCTTTCAGGCACTTGTTTTCTAAAGACATGCTTTGGATTTTGCAGGAGGCCAGGAAACCCAGTACTATGAAATATTACATTTCCAAGTGGAAAAGATTTTCTCTCTGGTGCCAAAAAAGGTAAAGAGGGCCCCTTCTTGGCGGATATTCCTTTAGTGTTTTCTTACTGTGTGAGTTGCTTAACAGTGGTCTTTCATATTCATCAGCCGAGGGCCACTGTTCAGTCTTGTCTGCTTGCTTGCCTTTAATATTAATGCCTTTAATATGTAATATTTTGCACTCTCCCATATGTAAATAATAATGCAACATTAAATAGGACATAGAATAGTTGTGTAAAATCTTACCATAACCATAGATGTCCTCCTTTTCTATTTTGTGGTATTCTATCCCACCCACCTTCTCCCTACATCTTGTTCTTTACTAGGATGTCTCCTCTTTTTTAATCGCTGTATTTTTTTGTCCCGCCGGCATGAGGCTGTCTTATTCTGAGGATTGTACATGTGGACATCCCATTAATGACTGATGTTTTCTGTGCTTGTGTGTGACATCCCATGTACAGACAGGAGCATTAAGCTTTTGTACACAGCCTGGTCGTCAGGTCGTGGAGTGAAATACAACCCATATTTAGAGTACTGCAACATAGAAAAGAAGGGCATCAACGGTTATGGTAAGATTTTACACAACTGTTCTTTCTTAAAATGTGTTAAACATTGGGGCCAAGAAACCAGCTCCAAAGTAGTCCTGCATATTTACAGGGATGAGGTTTTCCACCTGTTGCCAGGCAAGAGAACCGAACCCAAATACATCAGTAGTGATCCTGAAACTGCAGCATCACAATTGAGGTGTTTGCTTCGGGTTTGACCTGTATATCTGTAGCCTGGTGCCAGGAAAGGGGCAGTACCCAAAAACAGTAACACTGCCATGATATTGCCATGTCTCAGTAAGCGGTTTGCTTCAGGCATGGCTTATTCTTCTGTAAAATTTCATCTCTCGGCTGTGGCACTGTTAGCAAACCTCAGACCAGTCAGGCAGTCTGAAAACAGTCTTCACCTAAGGCTGTTCTGGCAGAGGGATGTTCATCGTGTTTCACTGTTGCAGTCATTACAGTTGGGTTATCCTGCTGGCAGGCTACCCGCAGTCGGCCGAAGTTCCAAAGTCTAGGTCCAGCGTCGGTTGCTGTCGCCTCCTCCCTGACGTCAGTGCACTAGGGGTATAAAAGATGCAGCCAACGCATTTTCTTCAGTCTTTCTTGCCGCGCGGTGCCCGAAGCAAAAGCATTTCGCAAGTGCTGGTCGGCTGACTCCTGAGATTTTCAGTTTCGAATTTCAGATCCAAACTCTTCATTAAAACTAAGTACCCTGTTGGGGAAACATTTTTCTTGCTCCAGACCGACGTCAGAAAAAGTTAATAATTGTATTTCTTGTGGGAAGCAAATACCTCATAAGGATTTTCATTCTTACTGTATTCCTTGCCTAGGCCCTGACCACGACGTTGCTAGTTGTCTGTTTTGTGCTAGTTTTACCCAACGCACTATTAAGCGTCGGTACGATTTTGCATTTCATTATTTTGGCAGAAGATTTAACTATATAATACCGTCGGAGCAACTGACTACCGGAGTTTATAAAAAGCGCAAAGAATAGGACAGGCACCCAAGGTACAAACCAATGACGAGGCCTCCGCTAGGCCTGTTGCTGGTTCACCGGTTCTCAGTGAGGCGCTTTCGCAACCCCTGATGCCCGCTACTTCAGAGCCACAGGCCGCTTCCGACTCCCACGTGGAGCCGACTAGGCCGCTGGAAACTCAAGGTATTGGACTCTCAGAAACTATTCCCTCAGATGGGTCTGGAGCCGCTGAGCAGGCATCGGCTTCTGAGGGGTGATGTCCTTCATGGATGCATCTGCAGTCATAACAAATGGGTTGTCCTGTCGTCAGGCAGCCCTTCGGTCGGCCGGATTCCAAAGTCTGGGTCCGGCTTCGGCTGATGTCGCACTTCACCCGACGTCATCTCTGCTGGTCTTCGGGTATAAAGGCATCAGCCGACGCCATTTTCCTCAGTCTTTCTTGCCGCGTGGCGCCCGCAGAAGCTGTTCGCAAGTGCCGGTCGGTCAGATCCAGAGATTACTACTACCGAATACTACTTCGAAGACTTCTAAAAAGCTAAGTACCCAGTTGGGGACTCTTTCTTGCCTCAGCCGATGTCAGAAAAAGTCAATAACTGTTTAACTTGTGGGAAACAAATACCTCATAAAGATTTCCACTCTTACTGTCTGCCTTGCTTAGGCCCAGACCACGACGTAGCAGCCTGTTCGGCCTGTGCTTCCTTCAACCGACGAACGCTAAGGCGTCGGTCGGAGTTTGCTGAACAGTTTTTCGGCTCAGACTTTGCGTACATTATGCCGTCGGATCCTCCGACTACCCAAATTGTTAAAAAACGCAAGGAAAAAGACCGACACTCGCGGTCCGCGGTTTCGGCCGAAACCACGGTTAAGCAAGACACGAGTGTCTCGGTTTCGGCCAAAACCGAGAAAACTGGTCAATCTTCAGCCGAATCCATGACTACTACTGAGGCTCCCGCTACTTTACCTGAATCTGCCTCAGAAATTTTGCCTACAACTGTGGCTTCTAGTGAGTTATCAGACACCATCCCTTTGGATGTCTCTACCCCAGCACGTGGTGCTGCTAGACCCCCTGCAGCCATGTCTATCAAGGCCTTTGCCAGGGCTAAAGCAGCCAAATCTGCTAAGTCAGTGCCTGTTAAACCTCCCTCACACAGGCCCACTTCCAGTTCACAAATGCTTACTCTGGCAGAAGATTTAATATCCTTAATTAGGGGATCCCAATCTCACCCAGGCAGGGCCTCTCAGCCCCCAGAAAAGAGACCTAGAACAGAGCCCCCCGAGCCAGTGTCCTCTGATGATTCTGCGGATGACTCCGACATTACAGAACAGCCAGAGGATCCTTTCTCTACTTATGAAGACTCTGATGCGGAAGAATCCATTCCAGCTGCCTCTCCACCAGAGGAATTTTCCTTTGGGGAAACCCTACATGCCATGAGAGAGCAATTCCAATGGCAGGGACAAGATTTCTCAGATTCAAGAAAAAGGCTTAGGACTTTTCTGCACTTACCACAACATAGGCCCTTAGCTATTCCTCCTGTTTTGCCTGTTGTGGATGATGCATTTAATGATGTCTGCACTGCTCCTGATTCTTTACCTCCAGCCCCTGCCAAACCTGATAGATTTTACAGGGTACCAGACACTCATCACCACCTATACTAGGCCCCACTGGCAGACCCCGAAACTATTTCCCAGGGGCCTAAGGCAGTAGCCTCGACCACAGCAAAAAACCCTATTCCTTCAGAAAGGGAAGCCAGGTCTTTAGACAGATGGGGTAAAAAAGTTTACACTTCTGCTACTCTCTCAGCTAGAGCTTTAAACTGTCAGTTTCACATGATCCAATACCAAGAGTTTATGCTTGATCAGTTAACTAAAAAACTAACCTCTGATGAATCTATAGATAAGAAATATGTATTAGAAATGGTGAATAACATACAACAGGTTAGTAACCATTCCTTAAAATGTGGCTATGATGCACTGGAGGCTTCATTTAGATCAGCCATGACTGGCACAGTGATAAGAAGACATGCATGGTTGAAAGAGCAGGTCTTACGGATCATGTTAAAGCTAAGCTATTAGATGCTCCTATGGATAAGGCCAGTTTATTTGGTACACCTGCCCAGGAGGTAATGAAGAAAATGGAAGAAAAGGCAAAATCTGTACAAACAGTTAAAGATTTCTTACAGGTTCAGCCCCCAAGGTTTAGCAGGAACTGGCCTGCCAAAAATTGGTCCTTTCCTGACTCCACAAGATCCCAAAGGGGCAGGAATAGATGCTCCAGAGGCAGAAATCAATCCAGAGGAGGTGCCTACAGAGGACGACAGTGGCAAGGTAATAACAGAGGCACAGACACGACTACTACCACTGCAACAGGACAATCACAGTGACTTGGCTCTAACTCCACCTACCAGGGAGCAAATAGCAACACCATTAGGCGGAAAGTTAGCCTTATTTTCGAAAAATTGGCACTATATCACAAAAGACAAGTGGATTTTGCAAACCATAGACCAAGGCTACCGGTTCCACTTCCACACCTTACCAGTCAAAAGAGGAATGCCAAACCTGCCTCCAAATCAAAAAATAGAAGCTCTACAACAGATAAGGCAATTAACAAAGATGAGAGCTGTGGAAAGAGTACCAATAACAGAACAGGGCAAAGGATTCTACTCCAGACTCTTCCTAGTACCAAGAAAAGAAAAAAGCTGGAGACCTATTCTCGACCTGTCCATCTTAAACACATACATCATTGTCCCAAAATTCAAAATGCTGACCCTACAGCAACTTCTTCCCATGCTGGGCAAGGAGTGTTGGCTGGTAACTCTAGATCTCAAGGAGGCATACCTGCACGTCCCCATTCGACCAAATTGCAGAAGATACCTCAGATTTCTTGCAGGATCAGAGCATTATCAATTCTCAGCATTGCCCTTTGGCTTATCTACTGCCCAGAGTATTCACAAAATGCCTGGCATCAGACTGCAGACTACAGGGAATCCAAATTTATCCATACCTGGACGACTGCCTGCTACAAGCGGACAACAAAAGCAAGCTGACAACAGATTTACAAAGGGTCATTTACTTGCTACAAGCCCTGGGATACATAGTCAATTTACAAAAGTCAAGGCTGATACCATCCCAAACAAGAACATTCTTGGGCGCGGAATTGGACACAGTAAAACAAATGGCATTCCTAACTGCAGAAAAACAAAAAGAACTCCCTCTTTACTTCTTGGCATTAACAAAACAGAACAAAGTAACAGCAAGAAAAGTTCTGCAGGCCTTGGGCTTCATGGCATCATGCATAATCTTGGTCCCACATGCCAGACTGCATATGAGAAAACTACAGTGGTACCTAAAGAATTTATGGTCCCAACACAGGCACAGTCTAGAAGCAGAAATACCACTAATCCCATGCCTAAAACAGGAGTTCCTATGGTGAGCTCAAGCATGCCAGTCAAACCCAGGCCTACCCTTCCACAACTTTCAAACAAGCCAAACCATCACAACAGACGCCTCAGACCTAGGATGGGGGGCGCACATGCTGGACAAATGCGTACAAGGATTGTGGACTCAGGACCAGCTGCACCTGCACATAAACCAAAAAGAAATGCTGGCAGTAAAACTGGCAATCCAAAAATTCAGACCATTCCTCAAAGAAGGACATTTGATGATAAGGACAGACAACACCACAGTCATGTGGTACATCAACAAGCAGGGAGGCACTCATTCATACCCCCTATGCAGAATGACTTTGGACCTTTGGAATCTGGCACTCAGCTACAACATCCAGTTACAGGCAATATTTGTACCGGGAAAGGAGAACACTCTAGCAGACATGTTAAGCAGAACCACTTCGGATGCTCATGAATGGATGCTACACCCGGACATCTTCAAGACCATCATAAAGAAATGGGGAATGCCACAAATAGATCTATTCGCTTCCCCTCTCAATCACCAGCTCAAAAAATTCTGCACAAGGACATTCCACCCACTTGCATGGAAGGTGGATTCGCTCTCCTTCAGCTGGAAAGGTCTAACAGCATATGCATTTCCACCTCTTCCCTTGATACACAGGGTATTACTAAAAATCAAGGAGGAACGTCCAAGGATAATCCTGATAGCTCCGAACTGGCCAAGACAACACTGGTACCCATTGCTGAGGAGCATGTCTCGGAGAAAATGTGCACAATACCCCTGATGCCTTTGGTGTTAACTCAGAACAACTACAGCATCATGCATCCAAACCTAAAACTTTGCAACTGACTGCCTGGAACATCACATAGCTGCAACTAATCCAGCTCTTTCCCAAAGGGTTAAAGACATTATCCTTGAAGCCCGCAGACCTTCAACAAGAAGGAACTATGCAGGAAAATGGAAAAGGTTTGTCATTTGGAGTGCTGAAAGAGGAAAAGATGTGTCAAGTATAGATATTGCTAACATTCTGGAGTATTTGGCAGAGCTTCTACATACAGGCCTGTCCTATTCCTCCATCAAGATACATGCATCAGCTATTTCAGCAGAATACAGCTTTGATCCACCTGTCTTTTCACATCCTCTACTCAGGCAGTTCCTCAGAGGGATCAAGAATGTAAAACCTCCTAGAAAACCACCATTACCAGCATGGGACTTGAACTTTGTGCTAGAAAAGTTGACACTCCCTCCGTTTGAACCAGCAGCAACAGCAGATCTACAGCACCTGTCATGGAAAACTGCTTTCCTACTGGCAATTACCTCAGCAAGGAGGGTTTCTGAACTTCAGGCCTTAATGGCAGTACAACCCTTCCTAATCTTCCATCAAGATAGGGTGTCCATGAGAACTCATCCTACATTTATGCCTAAGGTGGTATCCAGAGTGTCTTTAAACCAGGCAATCCACCTACCTACCTTCTTCCCCAATCCACAAAACAGAGGGGAAAGAATGCTGCATACCTTGGATGTACATAGACAGCTACGCTACTACCTGGACAGAACCAAAAGTAACAGAAAAATTGACCAGCTTTTTGTAGCCTATGCAACAGGAAGGGAAGGAAAAGCAATTTCCAAACAGACAATCTCCAAATGGATAGGAAATTGCATACGATTCTGTTACTCCTACCATGGAAAACCAATTCCACAGAACATAAGGCCTCATTCTACAAGGGCTACAGCCACTACCACAGCTTTCTTATGAGGAGTGGCAACCAAGGACATTATTGAGGCGGCTACTTGGACCTCCGTGCATACATTTGCCAAGCATTATAATTTACCTCTGTCTTCTAGATCCCGAGCAGGGTTTGCTACTGCTGTACTGCAAGGGATCCTAACCACACCATAATTTTTTCTTCCTCCTCCCTAGTTGGCTATGGTATTCTACCCATTTGTTATGACTGCAGATGCATCCATGAAGGACATAGTACAGTTTTGTACCTACCATAAATGTAGATGTCCGAACTGGATAGCATCTGCAGTCAGGATTACCCTCCCTCCTTCCCCTCTGTGGTACTCCTAGGGTATTTACCCTCCTAATAGCTAGCTGGGGGGGGGGGGGTCTCTTATGGTGTATTTGTTTGTATATATGTACATACATGCTTATTTTTTGTGTTTGCCTTCTATCCTTTTGGAAACATTGGCATTTATCCAAAATTTAGCCTTCCAAGAGGGCAACTGGCATCTGGGGCTAGAAACACTGAGGAAAATGGCGTCGGCTGATGCCTTTATACCCGAAGACCAGCAGAGATGACGCCGGGTGAAGTGCGACATCAGCCGAAGCCGGACCCAGACTTTGGAATCCGGCCGACCGAAGGGCTGCCTGACGACAGGACAACCCATTTGTTATGACTGCAGATGCTATCCAGTTCGGACGTCTACATTTATGGCAGGTACAAAACTGTACTTTTTCAGGCCTAGACAGTTATATGTAAAACCAACTTCAGCTTCAAAGGCAAAGACTAACGCAGCTCTAAAGACAAAGAAACAAGTACAGCATTCTCCTGGACAGGCCTCCATGCCTAAAAAACAAATGCTTAAAATGGCCGAAGACCTAATTACCTTGATCAGGGGGTTCCCATCCCCCCTCCTGGTAAGAGGCCTAGGCAAGAGATAGAATATGCATCTTCAGATCAGGTTTCCATTTCCTCTGATTCCTCTTTTGAACAGGAATATTCTCTTCCTCCCTATGAGGATTCTGATGCTGAAGAATCTATTCCTTCAGCCTCTCCTCCTGAGAATTATTCTTTTGGGGAAACCCTGCATACTATGAGGGAGCATTTCCACTGGGAGAGCCAAGATTACTCAGAATCCAAGAAAAGACTCAGAGACTTCCTTTTATTACCTCAGCACAGGCCTCTTGCCATTCCTCGTGTTTTAGACATTGTAGATGATGTATTTTCAGAGTCCGGACTGTCTCCTGACTCTTTGCCACCAGCTCCTGTTAAACCAGACAGATACTACAGGGTTCCTGATTCACATAAATGTCTTTATAAAAACCCTGCTGCAGACCCAGAAACTATCTCTCAGGGTCCCAAAGGGGTCAAGGCTTCCACTGCAAAAAACCCTATACCCTTTGATAGGGATTCAAGGGCCCTAGACAGATGGGGGGAAAAGATTTATACTTCTGCTACCTTGGCTGTAAGAGCTTTAAATTGTCAATTTCATATGCTTAAATATCAGCAATATCTAATGTCACTGCTTAAACAGAAAATGTTGACAAATTCAGAATGTGCAGAAAACAAAGAAATGCAGGATTTATTGCATGCAGCAGAACAAGTAGGAACGCATACTTTGTCTGAGGAAGGCTGTGTATTATTGCAGCCGAAAGCGCTTACTTTAAATAAACAGTCCGTGCCGTTTTTTATCTGGTTGCTGCTGCTTGGTAGTTTTATTTTTATTTTTAGGAACGCATACTTTGCAATGTGGTTTTGATTCTCTAGAGGCCTCTTGCAGGGCCGCTGTTACAGGTTCTGTCATTAGGAGGCATGCTTGGTTAAAAGAACAGAATTTACCTGATCATGTTAAAGCAAAATTATTAGATGCTCCATTACAACATGATACATTGTTTGGTGTTAAAGCAGAAGAAGTGTTGAAGAAAATGGGGGATAAAGCTAAATCTATGCAAACAGTCAAGGATTTCTTACAGGTACAGCCTTCCAGATTTAGCTGGAACTGGCCTGCAAAGAATTGGTCCTTTCCAATGTCAGGCCACAAAGAGACAGATACAGACGCCCCAGACGCAGATCACAGCTCCAAGGCTCATACAGGCCTAAACAATGGGGTGCTTCTACCTCCAAAAGCGGAGAAGAAAAATCACAGCCATACAGCCATACAGGAAACAGTCTCAATGACCTTCCCCTGCCAGCACCAAGCACTTATCTTCTGGCAGCTCCATTGGGGGGAAGACTAGCACTTTTTGCACAAAATTGGCACATGATCACCCAGGACAAATGGGTCTTAAATTTCTTATCCCAGGGCTACAGGTTCCATTTTCACACTCTGCCAAGGCCAAATGGTATGCCAGATCTGCCACACAATCAATGGGCAGAGGCACAAAAACAAGTTTCATCCCTCATGGGCATGAGAGCCATTCAGCAAGTACCACAGCAAGAGCAGGGACTAGGATTTTACTCAAGGCTATTCTTGGTGCCCAGAAAGAACAAAACCTGGAGACCAATACTGGACCTGTCTATCCTGAACAATATTCCTGGATATTCCAAAATTCTTAATGTTAACTCTGCAGCAGCTCCTGCCCATGCTGGGCAAGAAGGCTTGGCTTGTGACTTTAGACCTAAAAGAGGCATACCTACATGTCCCAATCAGACAGTCATGCAGAAGATACCTCAGATTTATAGCTGGCTCAGTGCACTACCAATTCTCTGCACTGCCCTTTGGCTTATCTACTGTGCCCAGGGTCTTCACAAAATGCCTGGCACCAGTAATTGCTTTTTGCAGACTAAGAGAAATTCAAATATATCCTTACTTGGACGACTGCCTTATTCAAGCAGAGAACAAGTACACTCTACTACAGCATCTGGCATTTGTAAAAACATTACTAACAGGCCTAGGGTACACAGTAAACGAAAAGAAATCAAAACTTGTACCCTCTCAAGAGATAATATTCCTGGGTGTAAGCTTAAATACAACTGCCCAGATGGCTTATCTCACGCCAGACAAACACAGACAATTGACTACTTATTTCAAAATGTTGGCAGCAAAGGGCCAGTTATCTGCAAGACAAATTCTGCAGGCTTTGGGCTTCATGGCATCCTGAATTCTGCTAATTCCATATGCAAGACTGCATATGAGGAAACTTCAATGGTATCTAAAAAGTGTTTGGACTCAACATTGCCACAGCCTGGAAACAATAATTACCCTCATTCCCTGCCTGCAGCAGGAGTTTTGATGGTGGGCAAAAGCCTGTCACCACAACACGGGACAGCCATTCACCTTACCCACAGCCAGGCAGACATTGACAACAGATGCATCAGATTATGTCTGGGAGGTCAATATGGAAGGAAGATGTATTCAGGGCACATGGTCCACAAGTCAAATTCTTCTACATATCAATCAAAAAGAGATGCTAGCAGTTCAAAATGCCCTGACAGCCTTCAAGGATCTACTTCATCCAGGACAACTACTGATAAAGACGGGCAGTACCACAGTCATGTGGTACATAAACAAGCAAGGGGGCACACATTGCTACCCCCTCTGCAGACTAGCCATGAACTTGTGGGACACAACATTGACTTACCAAGTACATCTGCAAGCACAGTTCCACAGGAAGGATAAATACTCTGGCAGACGAACTAAGCAGAAACCTAATGGATCCCCACGAGTGGAAATTGGATCCACAAGTCTTCAGCATGATAACAAGGAACTGGGGGTGGCCGGATATAGACCTGTTTGCCTCCCCTGACTATTGCCATCTACAAAGATTCTGCAGAAGGACTTATCACAAGCAAGCATGGAAAGTGGATGCTCGGTCTTTCAGCTGGAAAAACCTAACAGTATATGCCTTTCCTCCTCTGCCTCTCCTCCCCAAGGTACTCCTCAAGGTCAGACAAGAGAAGCCAAAAATGATACTGATTGCCCCAGACTGGCCCTGCCAGCACTGGTACCCTATCCTAAAGAGCTTGTCTCAATGCCCGTCTTGGACATTACCTCAAATTCCTCACTTATTGACCCAACAAGACAGTCAGATACTGCACAGCCAACTCAGGACCTTAAACCTGGCAGCATGGCGGATAATGTAGCCATTCAAGACACACCTCTTTCTAAAGCAGTAATGGATGTTATTTTGGAGACCAGGAGGCCTAGTACCAGAAAATGTTATGCAGACAAATGGAAGAGATTCTGTGCTTGGAACCAGGCACAAGGTATTGACACGATAGTTCCAAATATTCCTCAGATTTTGCAACACTTAACTGAGATGCTGGATAAAGGCCTTTCTTTTTCATCAATTAAAATTCATGTCTCTGCCATTTCAGCTCATTATAATACAGAACTACCTATTTTTTCTCATCCATTACTAAGGCTTTACCTCAGAGGGGCCAAAAATATAATACCTGCATGGGACCTCAACAATGTCTTGGAAAAACTTACACTGCCTCCGTTTGAGCCAGCATCTGCAGCTGATATAAAATTCATATCCTGGAAAACAGCTCTGCTCCTAGCAATAACCTCCGCTAGACGAGTCTCAGAGTTACAGGCACTCATGGCTGTGTAACCTTTTATCATTTTCCATCCTGACAGGGTTTCTCTGAGGACAAACCCTACATTTTTGCCTAAGGTAGTGACCAGTGTTGCCCTTAACCAAACAATTCACTTGCCTACCTTTTACCCAAACCCACAGAATAAGGGTGAGAGACTTCTGCATTCTTTGGACGTTCACAGGCAGCTACGCTTTTATTTGGACAGAACCAAAACTTTCAGAAAGACTGAACAACGTCTAGCAGCATATGTTGTAGGATCACAAGGAAAGCCTATCTCAAAGCAGACTATTTCAAAGTGGATAGGCCACTGCATTCGTTTCTGCTATTCACAGCATGGCAAATCCGTGCCTAAGGGCATTAGGCCACATTCCACCAGAGCAGCAGCCAATTCAGCAGCCTTCCTCAGAGGAGTACCAACCAAAGACATCTTAGAGGCTGCAATTTGGAGTTCAGTGCATACTTTTACAAAGCACTATCACTTACCTGTCTACTCTAAATCCAGGGCGGGCTTTGCCACTGCAGTTCTGCAGGGCCTAATAGCCTCTCCTAATCCTATTTAGCACCAGCCTCCCAACCATAGCTTTGGGATTCAACCCAATTGTAATGACTGCAACAGTGAAACACGATGAACATAGTACAGTTGTGTACCTACCATAAATGTAGATGTTCGAGTGTATTCACTGTTGCAATCCAGGTTACCCTCCCACCATCCCCCTTTTCCTTGCTGGGACTTATCTGTACTTCTCTATTCTATACAACGTATGTGGTGTAATTTGCTTGTAGATGAAGGAAAAGTTGTTTTTTGGTTATGCATGCTTATTGGCATTAGTGAGCCTACCATTTTAGGGGCACCTGACATCTGGGGCAAGAAAAACTGAAGAAAATGGCGTTGGCTGCATCTTTTATACCACTGGCGCACTGACGTCAGGGAGGAGGCGACAGCAACCGATGCCTGACCTAGACTTTGGAACTCAGGCCGACTGCGGGTAGCCTGCCAGCAGGAAAACCCAATTGTAATGACTGCAACAGTGAATACACTCGAACATCTACATTTATGGTAGGTACACAACTGTACTTTTCCTCCACTGTGCAACTTAAAAACTTGATGAAAGGGAGAATGTAATGAAATCAGCCCTTATTAAATATTTAACTTGGAAGACTGGTGTGTCTGTGGCCAGTTACCTCAGCTGGGCGATTATCTGAATTGTAAGTCCTGATGTGCAAGGACCCTTACTGTTTAAAAAAAAAAAAAAAAAAAAAGGTGAGCCTGTGAACTATACTTTTCTTTATGCCAAAAGTATTGATTGTCACTCATCCAAACCATACAACTTCTTGTTTGTATCACATGTCTTCAAAATTAGGCTGAAAGAATCTTGCATGCTGTGGGTGCACACAGGTTAAAGTTTCCTGCATAGAACTGGGCATTTAGGGAAACAAAGTTGTTGTTTTGTCACCTTTGCCAGAAGGCGTGGGTAAACCCGATTTCCATGTAAGCTCTTAAATGTCTCTGCACATTCAGTTTGGCAGTATCTATCAAAGTAAAACTCTTGTAGGCCCATTCAGAGTTTGTTGTCCCAGTGGCACAGGTTCTACAATGGCTTTCCTAAAAGGAGAGTCAGAAGTTGAGCCATTTTGGACGCAGCCATGTGGACGTATCATCAGCTTTTCAGAACATTGCAGGCTAGGTAGTCACTTCAGGACTAGAGCAGGTTTTACATCAGTTGTCATAAAACTTGCTGCACTTCAGTCACAGTTCTCAGGCCACCGTCCCATTTTCCCATTGATCAAGGGATAGTCATAGTACTAAGAAGAATTGCAACCTTTAGCTAAACAAAGAACATAGGGCAGTTGCATAAGAACTTGCCGTAATTGTATATATTTTAGTAGATCACTGTTGCAGCACCATCTGCCCACCACACCACCACACACAAACACACACCATCTCTGCTGCTCTTCTGCTGTTCCATAGGCATCTTGGGTTAGGATGGGGGTACTCAATCCTTTTATCATTCCTTTGCACTTACTTTTAAGGACTTGTGTCTGTTTGGTTCTGGATAGTAGCAGGGGGTTGCCTCTTTTACCCTCCACCACCACCATCATGTCCGTGTGTAACCCTTTATTCTCCTAAGCAGTTGGGATGCTAGTCTGCCCACTTGTCTAACCTTTTGTGTTATCCATTGGCTGTATTTACTGCCTGGTGCTGGAAAGAAATAGCAATGCAAGCAGATGCCTGCTTTATCCTGTATATAATGTTTCCTAGAACTGGGCATACAGTGTGCTGGGTGGGGGGTGCTCGAAGTTGACCTGATGTCAGAAGATGCCTAGGTAGTGTGGACTACTAGAGAACTAATGTACTCAAACATCTCCCATTATATTATTATTGTAGAAAGTTCCTACACAGTTATACTTTTTGCTCTAAGCAAGACTATTAATGGGTTATGGCAGGCCACATTGCTACTGCAGCTGCCACTGCAGTTATTTTGGGAGAGTGGGGCTCTCAAGCCATCCTTAAAGCAGCCACATTGCTGTCTTTGCTGACTGTTGCCAAACACCACTGGTTAGGTATTTTATTCAGGAATAGGGCACATTTTGTCATCGCAGTCCTAGTCTCCTGCATCTTGTAAAAAAAAAAAAAATCATACCACCCAGTTAAAATGCTGAGCTTCATGAATTCTAAATGACTGCTGCAACAGTGATCCATACAAAGAAAGTAGTACAGTTATGCAAGGAATTTAACAAAATATGCATTCAAGCAGGATCACTGGTGCAGTATAGTTTCCCTTTCTCTGTCCTGTTAAGACATAATCATTGGCATCCAGGTCCTGGAGTGAGCATCAATCCACTTCCCCCCACCCCCACTCTGCCCTCATCTCTTCTCACAGCTATCATTCTGTTCATTGTTTCCCTAGACCAGGTCTAGTAGCATAGACCAAGAGGTCATCGTGAAAGTGCTTTTTTCTAGACTTGAAACTTTGCATGGATAGTCCATGCAGTGCCATGTTTTGGTCTCTGAACAAGAAAATTAAAAATGATGCGGCTTACTTCCACTTGTATACCTAGGGCATCCCAGCATCCTTAGTAGGGGGCCATCAGCCTTAATGAGGGAAAGGATGCAAGTCTGTGGAAATTGTGGTTGGACATCTGACTCGCCTGCATATGAGAAACCACACGGATGAGGACTGCCGCGGGTGTCCTACATGAACATTTACTGTTATGGCAAGTCCCTTACACAGCTGTACTTCATGTAAGTCACATTATAGCCGACAGTTAATTTCCCTTCAGTTCCTGGATAGTTTTAATTTCTATTGCCAAGATGCTTTGTATTTTTAATCCTCCCTGTTTGTGCAGTTTCCTCCCAAGTCTAGCACCATTTGAAAAATCATTGTATATTGTATCTGCATATATTCCTGCCTTCCTTGTTGAATAGCTCTCTTAAAATATTCTTGCCTTCCCTCTTGAATAGCTCTTTCTCCATATATTCCTGCCTTCCCTCTTGAATCTCTGTTTCCATATTTTCAGATGTTCATCGTGTTACACTGCTGCAGTCATTACACTTGGGTTATCCTGCCGTCAGGCGGTTCCCCAGTCGGCCTGAGTTCCAAAGTCTTGGTCCGGTGTCGGTTGCTGTCGCCTCCTCCCTGATATCAGTGCGACAGGGGTATATAAGATGCAGCCGACACCATTTTCTTCAGTCTTTCTTGCCACGCGGTGCCCGAAGCAGAAGCAGTTCGCAAGTGCCGGTCGGCTGACTCCTGAGATTTTCATTTTGAATCCAGAACCGAAGTCTTCTAAAAAAGCTAAGTACCCCGTTGGGGAAACTTTTTCTTGCCTCAGACCGATGTCAGTAAAAGTTAATAACTGTATTTCTTGTGGGAAGCAAATACCTCATAAGGATTTCCACTCCTATTGTATTCCATGCCTAGGCCCTGACCACGTCGTCACTGGTTGTCGGTTTTGTGCTAGGTTTAACAAGCGCACTATTAAACGTCGGTTTGATTTTGCCCGACATTGTTTTGGCAGAAAATTCAATTACACCATGCCATCAGAACTTCTGACGACCGCAATGCATGGAAAGCGCAAGGACAGGCATCCGAGGCCCAAAACTGACGAGGCCTCTTCTAGGCCGGTTGCCGGTTCTCCGGTTTTCAGCGAGGCGCCTACGCAGCCCTGACGACTGCTTCCACAGAACCACAGACCGCCTCCGACTCCCACGTGGAGCTGGCTAGGCCTTCAGATGCACTAGGTTTTCAGCTTTCTGATCCTAACCCTACAGAGGGAACCGAAGTAGCTGAGCAATCCACAGCTACAGAGGGTGTTTTCAGACCTACCCAGTTAACCATTAAACCCTCTGCTAGGTCTAAGCCCCCTTAAAAGCAAAGAAACAGACACAACTCTCTCCAGGACAGGCTGCCATGCCTAAGAAACAAATGCTAAAAATGGCAGAGGACCTAATCACCCTGATCAGGAGGTCCCATCCCCCTCCTGATAAAAGGCCCAGACAGGATGCAGACTATGAATCTTCCGACCAGGTGTCCATTTCCTCAGACTCTTCCTCAGACCTAGGATATTCTTTACCCCCTTTTGAGGATTCTGATGCTGAGGAATCAATTCCATTAGCCTCTCCGCCTGAGGATTACTCCTTTGGGGAGACCTTACACACCATAAGGGAACATTTCCATTGGGAAGGCCAGGATTACTCAGAATCCAAGAAAAGGCTCAGAGACTTCCTTTTATTGCCTCAACACAGACCCCTTGCTATTCCGCCAGTTTTAGATATTGTGGATGATGTGTACACTGAATCCAGTTTAAACCCTGACTCCTTACCCCCAGCCCCAGTTAAACCTGATAGATATTACAGAGTCCCTGACTCTCACAAATTTCTGTACAAAAGCCCTGTTGCTGACCCTGAAACTATTTCTCAGGGACCCAAAGGGATTAAGGCCTCATCAGCAAAAAACCCACTTCCCTCTGACAAAGATTCCAGAGCATTAGACAGATGGGGAAAGAGGGTATATACGTCTGCAACTTTAGGAATGAGAGCCTTGAATTGCCAGTTTCACATGCTAAAATATCAGCAATTTTTGATGAGTCAGTTGAAACAAAAGATGCTTCCAGATCCAGATCCTCCTAATTTTAAAGAAATGCAGGATTTACTGCATGCAGCTGAACAAGTGGGAAAACATACTTTGCAATGTGGGTTTGATTCCTTAGAGGCCTCCTGTAGAGCAGCAGTTACAGGCTCTGTCATTAGAAGGCATGCTTGGTTAAAAGAACATATGCTACCAGATCATGTTAAGGTCAAATTATTGGATGCACCTTTGCAGCGGGATGTGCTGTTTGGAGTTAAGGCAGAGGAGGTATTAAAGAAGATGGAGGATAAGGCAAAATCTATGCAAACGGTGAAAGATATCTTACAGGATCAGCCTCCTCATTTTAGCAGAAATTGGCCAACAAAAAATTGGTCCTTTCCAGTCACAGATGGACCTCAAAGGGGCAGATACAGACGTCCAAGGTAGAGGTCAGGCACAAGTCCCTTACAGGCCTCGACAATGGGGTACACCAGGCCAGAAAGAAGGGGAAGACAGGCCTCAACCTTATAAAAAGCAGCCTCAATGACTTTCCACTGCAGCTGCCAAACAGCTCTCTCTTGGCAGCCCCCTTAGGAGGAAAGCTGGCACTTTTCTATCACAACTGGCATTGCATCACCAAAAAAGACAAATGGGTTCTCAACATTGTATCTCAAGGTTACAGGTTCCACTTTCACACTCTGCCAAGGCTAAAAGGAATGCCAAATCTGCCACCAAATCAATGGGCAGAGGCTCAAAAACAAATTACAGCACTCATGGACATGAGAACTATTCAAAAGGTACCACCACAGGAACAATGACAAGGATTTTACTCAATACTCTTTCTGGTTCCCAGTAAGGACAAAGCCTGGAGACCCATTCTGGACCTTTCTTCACTAAACACTTACCTGGATGTTCCGACATTCAAAATGTTGACATTACAGCAGCTTCTTCCCATACTGGGCAAGAAAAGCTTGGCTCGTGACTTTGGACCTCAAAGAGGCATACCTGCATGTCCCTATCAAACAAAACTGCAGAAGATACCTCAGATTTCTAGCTAGTTCAATGCACTATCAATTCTCTGCACTGCCCTTTGGCTTATCTACTGCGCCAAGGGTCTTCACGAAGTGCCTGGCACCAGTAATTGCATTTTGCAGGCAAAAAGGAATTCAGATTTATCCATACCTGGACGACTGCCTGATTCAAGCAGAGAGCAAGGACATTCTACAAAGCATCTGGCGTACATAAAAAAGTTAAGTTGCCTGGGGTACACAGTAAACAAAAAGAAATCAAAACTAGTGCCCTCACAACAGATAATATTCCTGGGTGCCAGCTTGAACACAACGGCCCAGATGGCTTATCTCACGCCAGACAAGCAAGGACAACTGACTCAATATTCTCATTTAATGGCAACAAAGACCCAACTCCCTGCAAGAAAAAATTCTGCAGGCCTTGGGCCACATGGCATCTTGCATACTACTAATTCCATATGCCAGACTGCATATGAGGAAACTACAATGGTACCTAAAGAGTGTATGGTCTCAACACTGTCAAAGTTTGGAAACAGTTATACCACTAATTCCTTGTCTACAACAGGAGTTTCTATGGTGGGCACAAGCTTGTCACCTCAACAAGGGACAGCCTTTCACTCAACCCACAGGCAGGCAAACACTGACAACAGATGCATCGGATTACGCCTGGGGAGCACACATGGCAGGAAAATGTATCCAGGGCGAGTGGCCCACAGAGCAAAGACATCTCCACATCAATCAAAAAGAGATGCTAGCTGTACAGAATGCTATTATAGCTTTCAAGGACCTGCTGCATCCAGGACAATTACTACTACAGACAGACAACACCACAATTATGTGGTACATAAACAAGCAAGGGGGCACACACTCCTACCCCCTCTGCAGACAAGCCATGACCTTGTGGAACACAGCTTTAAACTACCAAGTTCATCTGTAAGCACAATTCCTGCCAGGAGAGAAAAACACACTGGCTGACGACTTAAGCAGAATAGTCATGGACCCACACAAATGGGAACTGAATCCACAAATATTCAGAATGATTACACAAAAATGGTGGAGCCTGGACATAGATCTGTTTGCTTCCCCAATGAACTGCCAATTACAGAAATTCTGCACAAGGAGCTGTCATCCACAAGCATGGAAAGTGGATGCCCTCTCATTCAGCTGGAAAAAACTGCAAGTATACGCTTTCCCTCCTTTACCTCTCCTTCCAAAGGTACTCATAAAAGCCAGGCAGGAAGAGCCAAAGAAGATCCTGATTGCACCAGACTGGCCACGCCAGCACTGGTACCCAATCTTAAAGAACTTAGCACAAGAATCACTCTGGATTTTGCCTCAAATCCCACAGTTGCTGACACAGCACAACAATCAGATACTTCACAGCCAGCTAAAGACCTTAAATCTAGCTGCATGGAAAATTCCTTAATCAAGCAAGCAATGCCTCTCTCCAAAGCTGTTATGGATGTCATTCTGGAGGCCAAAAGGCCTAGCACCAGGAAAGCATACTCGGATAAATGGAAGAGATTCTGTGCCTGGAACCAAGCGCACAGCCTTGACCCTCTTGTCCCAAACATACCTCAGATACTTCAATACTTAACTGAGATGCTGGACAAGGGCATCTCTCTTTCATCCATCAAGATCCACGCCTCAGCTATCTCTGCTCATTACAACACGGATCCACCAATTTTTTCTAATCCTTTGCTCAAACAGTACCTCAGAGGGGCTAAAAACATAAGACCGCCCTGTAGAGCACCTACACCAACTTGGGACCTCAACTTTGTTTTGGAAAAATTAATTTTACCTCCTTTTGAGCCAGCTAACACAGCAGAATTAAAATACATCACTTGGAAAACTGCTCTGCTACTGGCAATAACATCAGCACGAAGAGTTTCAGAATTACAGACACTAATGGCAGTGGAACCTTTCCTCATCTTCCACCAGGACAGGGTGTCTTTAAGAACTAACCCTACGTTTATGCCGAAGGTGGTATCAAGTGTGGCTCTAAACCAAACTATTCACTTGCCAACTTTTTATCCAAAACCACAGAACAAAGGGGAGAGACTACTACATTCTTTGGACATTCACAGACAGTTACGCTTCTACTTGGACAAAACCAAAGCTTTCAGAAAATCTGAGCAATTATTGGTAGCATACACTGCAGGAGCACAGGGAAAAGCCATTTCAAAGCAGACTATTTCAAAATGGATAGGACACTGTATGCGATGTTCATCGTGCATACAGCTGCAGTCATAACAGATGGGGTTCTCCTGCCATCAGGCGAGTCCTCGGTCGTCCGAATTCCAAAGTCTAGGTCCGGCGTCGGTTGTCGTCGCTTCTTCCCTGACGTCAGTGCGACAGGGGTATAAAAGAACCAGCTGACGCCATTTTCTTCAGTCTTTCGCGGTGCCCGAAGCAGAAGCAGTTCGCAAGTGCCGGTTGGCCAGCTCCTGAAATTACGAAAATTTTGCAACCGAAGTCTTCTTGAAAGCCAAGTACCCCATTGGGGAAACTTTTCTTGCCTCAGACCGATGTCAGACAAAGTTAATAATTGTATTTCATGTGGGAAGCAAATACCGCATAAGGATTTTCATTCCCTCTGCATTCCTTGCTTAGGCCCAGATCACGACGTCTCCGTCTGTCGTTTTTGTGCTACATTCAACAAATGCACCGTTAAGCGTCGGGCGGAGTTCGCCCAACACTATTTTGGCAAAAAAATTAACTATTATGTCGTCGGATACTCCGACTCTAGTTTTGTCTAAAAAACGCAAAGATAAGGACCGACACACGAGGTCCGCGGCCTCTACTGACACCACGCCAAAGCAGACTACAGGTGGTCCGGTTCTCAGCGAGGCGCCTATGCAGCCCCTGCCTACCGACGACACTTCATTGGTGGTGTCTTCTGTGCCCGAGGTCGCAGGCTCCTCGGCCCACACCCCGACTACAGATACCGAAGCCACTTTTGGTGGTGAATCTCAAAATGTCGACAGGTCTGCCTCCTCTCAAGGTGTCTTCAGACCTTCCTCTTCTTTTTCCATCAAGGCTTTCACTAAGTCTAAAGCAGCCATGCATTCTAAGAGACAAGCTACACAGGGCCCTTCTCCAGGCCCCATGCCTAAAAAACAGATGCTTAAAATGGCTGAGGATTTAATTACTCTTATCAGGGGTTCTCAACCCCGGACAAAAGGCCCAGAGTGGAGGAAGAATCCCCCTCCTCTGACCAGGCCTCCATTATTTCAGAGCACTCTAATGGTCAGGAACATTCTTACTCCCCTTTTGAAGATTCTGATGCAGAGGAGTCCATTCCCTCTGTCTCCCCCCCCCAGAGGATTGCTCATTTGGGGAAACCTTGCATACCTTAAGGGAACACTTCCACTGGGAAGGCCAAGAGTACTCAGATTCCAAGAAAAGGCTTAGGGATTTTCTCTTGCTACCTCAGCACAGGCCTCTGGCTATACCTCCTGTCTTAGGCATACTAGATGATGTGTACTCGGAGGCCTGCCTTAACCCGGATTCTTTACCTCCAGCCCCAGTCAAGCCTGACTGGTATTACCGGGTTCCTGACTCACACCAATTTTTATACAAAAGCCATGCGGCTGACCCAGAAACTATCTCACAGGGCCCCAAGGGAATTGAGGCCTCCACTGCTAAAAATCCATTACCTTCCGAGAGAGATTCCAGATCCTTAGAAAGGTGGGGGAAAAAGGTATACACCTCGGCCACCTTAACCATGAGGGCATTCAGTTCCATATGCTAAAGTACCAACAGTTTCTGTTATCACAGTTGAGAAGCAAAATGTCACAACCTGAACAACCAGACTTGAAGGAGTTGCAGGATTTGATGCATAGTGCAGAACAAGTGGGTAAACATACCTTGCAATGTGGTTTTGATGCTGTAGAGGCCTCATGTAGAGCTGCTGTTACAGGATCAGTCATACGTAGACATGCCTGGCTCAAGGAGCAAACCTTACCAGATCATGTCAAAGCTAAATTACTAGATGCCCCTATACAAAAGGATGTATTATTTGGTGTTAAAGCTGAGGAGGTATTAAAGAAAATGGAGGAAAAGGTTAAATCAATGCAAACAGTGAAAGATTTTCTACAGGTACAACCTCCACGTTTCAGTAGAAATTGGCCTTCCAAAAATTGGTCCTTTCCAACCACGGACAAACCCCAAAGAGATAGATACAGGCGCCCGAGGAGCAGAGGGCAATCTCAAGGATCGTTTAGAGGCAGACCATGGCAAGCTGCTACACAAAGAGGTGGTGAGGATAGTTCGCAGCCATTCAGAAAGCAAGCCCAATGACTTTCCCCTTTGCATGCCAAGCAAGGCTCAAATGGCAGCACTCTTAGGCGGAAAACTGGCATTATTTTCAAAAAATTGGCATATTGTCACAAAAGACAAATGGATCCTGGACATTATAAACAGACGCTACAGATTCCATTTTCACACCCTTCCAAAAATGAGAGGCATGCCAAACCTGCCACACAATCAAAGGGCAGAGGCACAAAGACAAATTTCAGATCTCATGGACATGAAAGCTATTCAAGAGATACCTACTCACGAACAAGGTCAAGGTTTTTATTCCAGACTATTCCTGGTACCAAGGAAGGGAAAAGATTGGAGACCTATTTTGGACCTATCCATCCTAAACACATTTTTACTCGTACCAAAATTCAAGATGCTCACATTACAGCAGCTTTTTCCCATGCTGGGCAAGGAGTCTTGGCTGGTAACATTGGACCTCAAGGAGGCATACCTGCATGTCCCAATCAGACAAAATTGCAGAAGATACCTCAGATTTCTTGCAGGTTCAACCCATTATCAATTCTCTGCATTGCCCTTTGGCTTATCTACTGCCCAGAGTATTCACGAAATGCCTGGCATCAGTAATTGCCTACTGCAGACTTCAAGGGATACAAATATACCCATATTTGGACGACTGCCTGATCCAAGCGGACAGCAAGCACATACTTCTGAAACATCTGGCTTTTGTAATAATGTTGAATTCTCTGGGATACACAGTCAACAAAAAGAAATCAAGGCTAATACCCTCTCAGAAAATAATTTTCCTGGGTGCCAACTTGGACACTAACACCCAGATGGCCTACCTCACGCCAGAGAAGCAGGGGCAACTAACTCAATACTTCAGAAAACTAGCAAATTTCACTAGGCTGACTGCAAGGAAAATCCTGCAGGCTCTGGGATTCATGGCATCTTGCATCCTACTAATCCCATGTATAAAGCTGCATATGAGTAAACTTCAATGGTACCTGAAAAACCTATGGTCTCAGCACAGCCACAGTTTGGAAACAATAATACCACTAATTCCATGTCTTCAAAAGGAATTTCTGTGGTGGGCTCAAGCATGCCAAACAAACACAAGTCTCCCATTCAGCAAGCCTCAAGCAAATCAAGTCATCACAACAGACGCCTCGGACTACGCCTGGGGGGCGCACATGACAGATCGGTGCATTCAGGGCAAATGGTCCCAAAAAGAAAAGCACCTTCACATCAATCAAAAGGAAATGCTAGCAGTAATAAATGCTATTATAGCTTTCAAAGACCTTCTGCATCCAGGTCAGCTATTGATAAGGACAGACAACACCACAGTAATGTGGTACATAAACAGGGAGGAACCCATTCATACCCCCTATGCAGGCTGGCCATGTCACTTTGGAACATGGCTCTGGAATTACAAATCGAACTTCAAGCACAGTACTTGCCAGGCAAGGAAAACACGCTGGCAGAAACCTAAGCAGAAATATGACAGATCCACACGAATGGAAGTTGCATCCTCAAGTTTTTACAGAGATAATTCAAGCATGGGGAAGGCCAGACATAGATCTCTTTGCCTCCCACAAAAATCACCAATTGACAAAATTCTGCTCAAGGACTTTTCATCCACAGGCCTGGAGAGTGGACGCTCTCTCTCTCAGTTGGACAACAATGACAGTTTATGCCTTTCCATCTCTTCCTCTGCTGCCCAAAGTTCTATTAAAAACCAGAGCAGACAGACCAAAGATGATTCTCATTGCTCCAGACTGGCCAAGACAGCACTGGTACCCACTCCTGAGGAGCCTGATGCATTCCCCTCCATGGACCCTACCGCTAATGCCTCTTCTGACTCAAAACAGCTTCAAAACTCTTCACAGTCAGCTGAAAACACTCAATCTGGCCGCATGGAAGATTCCTTAACATCACAACAGACCCTACTCTCCAAGGAGGTGCAGGATGTCATTTTGGAGGCCAGAAGGCCGTCTACTGGAAAAGCTTACTCTGCAAAATGGAAACGGTTTTGTGCCTGGAATGAGAAAAAGGGTCAGAATCCTGGAAAACTGAATTTACCTCAAATATTACAGTATCTAGCTGAGCTGCTAAGCAGTGGACTTTCATTCTCCTCCATCAAAATCCATGCCTCAGCCATTTCTGCAAAATACAACACTGATCCACCTTTATTCTTCTCTCACCCCCTCTTAAGACAGTCCCTCAGAGGGGCTAAGAATATAAAACCCCCAAGGAAACAACCAATACCTGCTTGGGACCTCAATTTCATTGTAGAAAAGCTGACCTTGCCTCCTTTTGAGCCAGGTGCTTCAACAGATTTGCAATATTTGTCCTGGAAAACGGCTTTCCTTCTGGCTATCACCTCCGCTCGTAGGACATCAGAACTACAAGCCCTCATGGCTGTGCAGCCTTTTATCATCTTCCATCAGGACAGAGTTTCCTTACGAACCAACCCGTCCTTTATGCCAAAGGTGGTATCCAGGGTAGCTTTGAATCAGGCTATTCACTTACCTACCTTTTATCCTTATCCTCAAAACAAAGGGGAGAGACTACTACATTCCTTGGACATCCACAGACAGCTGCGCTATTATTTGGACAGAACAAAGCCTTTCAGAAAATTAGAACAGCTCTTTGTGTCCTATGCTATAGGAGCTCAAGGGAAGCCAATTTCCAAACAGACAATCTCAAAATGGATAGCCCACTGCATATGCTTTTGTTACTCTTTTCATGGTAAAACTGTACCTGCAGGCATCAGATCTCACTCCACAAGGGCCACAGCTACCTCTGCAGCTTTCCTCGGAGGAGTTCCTACCAAAGATATTTTGGAAGCAGCCGCTTGGAGTTCTGTGCATACCTTCTCCAAGCACTACCACCTACCATTATACTCCAAAACTAGAGCAGGCTTTGCCACTGCAGTCTTGCAGGGCATCCTGGCTCCTTCTAGTTCCACCTAGTGCCTACCACCCCTTTCTTAGCTTTGGGATTCTACCCATCTGTTATGACTGCAGCTGTATTAGCACTCGAACATCTACATTTATGGTAGGTACAAAACTGTACTTTTCTGCTATACCCACCATGGGAAAAGTACAGTTTTGTACCTACCATAAATGTAGATGTCCGATAGATATGCAACTGCAGTCATAACATATGGGTTGTCCTGCCTCAGGCAGCTCTCGGTCGGCCGGATTCCAAAGTCTGGGTCCGACGTCGGCTGATGTCGCATTTCTCTCCGACGTCAGAGCGGCTGGAGTACATAAGCATCAGCCGACGCCATTTTCTTCAGTGTTTCTTGCCCCAGATGCCAGGTGCCCTCCAAGGAAGGCTGAAATCAAATTGGAAGACAAAAACAGGATTCCAGACAAATAAATGAGCAATAAACAGATACACCATAACAGATATCCCCAGCTGAGAGAAACAGGGATAGGAGTGGACCCTAGGCATAGAGGGTATGGAGGGAGGGAAAATCCGACTGCAGTTGCATATCGGACATCTACATTTATGGTAGGTACAAAACTGTACTATGTCCTTCAGGAATGCAACTGCAGTCATAACATATGGGTAGAGTACCATAGCTTAGCTGGGGGAGGAGGAATGCTCTAGGAAAAAGATGGTGTGGCAATCAAACCCTGCAGGACTGTCGAAGCAAAGCCTGCTCTGGATCTGGAGTATAGAGGGAGATTGTAGTGTTTGGAGAATGTATGCACGGAGCTCCATGTAGCACTTCTAGAATGTCCTTAGTAGGCACCCCTCTTAAGAATGCTGTAGAGGTGGCTGTAGCTCTGGTGGAATGTGGTCTGACATTGGCTGGAACAGTCTTTCCATGAAAGGAATAACAGAATCTGATGCAATGTCCAATCCTTTTTGAAATTAGTCTTTTTTTGAAATTGCTTTTCCTTGGACTGCAGGGGCGTAAGCCACAAAAAGTTGGTCAGACTTTCTACTGGTCTTGGTTCTGTCCAGGTAGTATCGAAGTTGTCTGCGAATGTCCAAGGTATGTAACAGTCTTTCCCCCATATTCTCAGGATTGGGGAAGAAAGCAGGCAGATGAATAGCTTGATTTAAAGAAACCCTAGATACCACCTTTGGCATAAAAGTAGGGTTGGTCCTTAATGAAAACCTGTCTCTGTGGAAAATTATGAACGGTGGTATTGCCATTAGGGCCTGTAGTTCCGAAACCCTTCTTGCTGAGGTAATTGCCAACAGGAAAGCTGTCTTCCATGAGAGAAATTACAAGTCAACTGAAGCTGCGGGCTCAAATGGAGGTAGAGTCAGTTTTTCTAGGACAAAATTGAGGTCCCAGGCTGGCACTGGAGCCTTTCTTGGTGGTTTAATGTTCTTGATTCCCCTGAGGAATTGCCTTAGCAAAGGATGTGAAAAGACAGGCAGATCAGTGTTATATCTAGCTGAAATAGCTGATGCATGTATCTTTATGGAAGAATATGAAAGTCCATTCTTTAGCATATCTGCCAAATATTCTAGGATGAGTGGGATGTTCAATAATGATGCATCATGTCCTCCCTTGCTGGTATTCCAACTGCTGAATCTCTTCCATTTTGCTAAGTAAACCTTTCTGGTGGATGGTCTTCGAGCCTCTGTTAGTATCCGCTGAACTTCCTTGGAGAGAGATAGGTTGAGATTATTCATGGGATCTCCCAGGCTGTTAGCTGCAGTGTCTGAAGGTTTGGATGCACTGTTTTGAAAGTTGTGTTGAGTCAAAAGTAGAGGCCATTGGGGAAGGGCCCACTTCTTGGTGTGACATATGCTCCGTAGTAGTGGATACCAGTGTTGTCTTGGCCAGTCCGGGGCTATTAGGATCCCCTTGGGTCTCTCTGCTTTGATCTCTAGTAATACGGTAATCAGTGGCAGAGGTGGGAATGCATAGATTTTTAGGGAGTTCCAGTTGAATGAGAGAGCATCTATTTTCCAAGCTTGTGGATGGTATGTCCTTGAGCAGAATTTTTGTAGATGATGGTTGAGGTGAGAGGCAAATAGGTCTACTTCTGGCCTGCCCCATGTCGAAGTGAGCTGTGTGAAGATCTTTGGATGTAACCTCCACTCGTGTGGATCTGTGAAATTCCTGCTTAGGCTGTCCGCCAGCACATTGTCTTTGCCTGGAACAAACTGGGATTGTAACTGAATGTTTAGGCTCAGTGATTTTTCCCAAAGATGCATTGTCAGTCTGCAAAGGGGGTAAGAATGGGTGCCCCCTTGCTTGTTTATATACCACATTACAGTGGTGTTGTCTGTCCGTATCAGTAAATGGCCTTGCTGAAGTTGGTGTTGAAAGGCCTCGATGGCATGCATTACTGCCAGCATTTCCTTTTGGTTTATGTGCAGATGTGTTTCCTTTGGAGACCATTGTCCTTGTATACACCTGCCTTCCATGTGCGCCCCCCCATCCAAGGTCTGAGGCGTCTGTGGTTATGGTCTGTGTTATCTGTGGTTTTTTGAATGACATACCTGTGTTTGCCTGGCTTACCGAGGCCCACCATAGGAATTCCTTTTGTAGGCATGGAATGAGCGGTATGGTTGTCTCTAAGTTGTTGCTGTGCTGAGACCATAGGCTTTTTAGGTACCATTGAAGCTTCCTCATGTGTAGTCTTGCTAATGGAACCAGGAGAATGCAGGATGCCATGTAACCCAGGGCCTGTAGGAATCTCCTTGCAGTCATCTGGGTAAGTTTTGCCAAACCTTTGAAATAATGAGTTAACTTCTCTTGCTTGTCTTCTATTAGGTAAGCCATTTGAGAGGCTGTGTCTAATTTGGCTCCTAAGAAGATTATTTGCTGGGATGGCTGAAGTCTTGACTTTTGGAAGTTGACTGTGTATCCCAGAGCTTGAAGTAATCGTATGACATAGTCCAAGTTTTTGTCAACATCAATTTGTCGTCGCTTGTATGAGGCAGTCGTCCAGGTGCAGGTAAATTTGGATCCCCTGGAGCCTGCAATGAGCAATTACTGAAGCCAGGCATTTTGTGAATACTCTGGGCGCAGTAGATAAGCCAAATGGCAATGCTGAGAATTGATAATGCTCTGGCCCTGCAAGAAATCTGAGGTATCTTCTGCAGCTGTGTCTGATAGGGACATGCAGGTATGCCTCCTTGAGGTCCAGAGTAATCAGCCAAGACCCCTTGCCCAGCATGGGAAGGAGTTGCTGTAGAGTCAGCATTTTGAACTTTGGTACTATGAGAAAGGTGTTTAATGCGGACAAATCCAGTATTGGTCTCCATTGAGATTCTTTTCTTGGAACAAGGAACAGTCTTGAGTAAAACCCCTGACCTTGTTCTTGTTGTGGAACTCTTTCTATTGCTTTCATCCGAGTCAGCAGAGAGATTTGCTTGATAGCCTCTGCCCTCTGGTTTTGTGGTAGGTTTGGCATGCCTTGTTTTCTTGGTAAGGTATGAAAGTGGAACCTGTAACCTCGGTCTATAATGTCCAAAATCCATTTGTCCTTTGTCAGTCTGTGCCAACTGTCTGCAAACAGAGATAATTTCCCGCCCAAGGGAGCTTCTATTTGTTCCCTGGTAGGCTGAAGTAGAGGAAAGTCATTGAGATTGTTGTTGTGGGGCAGGTGAAACCCCTGTGTCACTTCTTTGGTTTGCTGGCTGCCATTGTCGTCCCCTGTAAGGACCTCTGTATTGTCCTCTTCCTCGGCCATGTCTGTTTTTACCCCTTTGAAACTTTTCAGGATTAGGAAAGGACCAGTTTTTTGAAGGCCAATTCCTACTGAATCTGGGGGGTTGAACCTGGAGGAAATCTTTCACCGTCTGAACTGATTTTGCTTTTTCCTCGATGGACTTTAACACATCCTTAGCATTAGCACCAAAAGCTTGTTCTTTCCAAAGGTGCATCCAGAAGTTTTGCCTTTACATGATCTGGTAGAGGTTGATCTTTTAACCATGCATGTCTACGAATGACTGCCCCTGTCATAGCTGCCCTACATGAAGCTTCCAGTGCATCATATCCACACTGCGGGAAGTGATTGCTTACTTGCTGAGAGTTATGTACAGCTTCCTGCAAAGACTTCCTGTCTAAAGGATCAGGAGAGGCCAATGTTTTCTGTAAATCTTCTAACAGGAAATCCTGATATTGTAACATATGAAAAAGGCAATTCAAAGCTCTCATAGATAAAGTAGTGGAGGTGTAAACCTTTTTACCCCATCTCTCTAATGACCCAGCTTCCCTGTTGGAGGGCAAAGGATTTTTAGAGGTGGAAGCTGAAACACCTTTAGGTCCCTGGGAAATAGTTTCCAAATCAGCAGTATGGGCCCTGAATAAATGGGAATGTGTTTCTGGGACCCTGTAATACCTGTCTGGCTTGGCTGGAGCAGGAGGGAGAGAGTCAGGGGTAACACTAGAGTCAGAATATAAATCATCCAAAACATCAAGCACAGGAGGAATAGCTAAGGGCCTGTGCTGGGGCTTTTTAAGTAAAGTCCAAAGGCGCTTTCTGGAATCAGAATATTCCTGGCCTTGCCACTTGAAAAGTTCCCTCATGGTATGCAGAACTTCCCCAAAAGAAATATCCTCAGGAGGGGAGGCCAAGGGGATGGAATCCTCTGCATCCGAGTCCTCATAGGTCTGGAAGAGCACTTCCTGGCCATCAGAGTGGACAGAGTCCTCAGAATCTTCATCTGAAGGAATAGGGTCAGAGGGTTCAACCCGGGGCCTTTTATCAGAAGGAGGCTGGGATCCTCTCTCAGGATGGGCCTGTGAACCTCTAATCATAGCAATTAAGTCAGCAGCCATAGTCATAATTTGTGTCTCTGGAGTAGGCTGAGGTAAGGCTTTAGCAGAAAGATGCTTGGTCTTGCTGGCCGCCTTAGCCCTAGTGTAGGCCTTAATAGACATGGCCATAGGAGGCCTGGCAGCTCCACGTGCAGGAGTGACCTTATCTACAGCAATGGTCTCGGGCATTTCCTCGGTTTCGGTATCCGGAGGAAAATCAATTACTGGCGTCGGAGTGATATCCGGAATCGGAGTCATCGGTAATGCGGTGTCTTCGGTTCGGAGCGGTGGAAAAACCATCTCAGGGGGAACCGGAGCACTCGCGGTAGGTTTTGGCGTGGAGTCGGTGGCAGACGCGGGCCGAGGATGTCGGTCCCGGTCTTTTTGTTTCTTGGGAGTTTGCGATGTCGGAAGCTCCGACGGCATTGTATAGGCAAATTTTTAAGCGAAAAATCTTCAGCGAACTCCGCCCGGCACCTGAGAGTGCGCTTGTTGAAGCGAGCACAGGCTACACAGGCCGAGACGTTGTGGTCTGGGCCAAGGCAAGGAAGACAGTAAGAGTGGAAATCCTTATGAGGTATTTGTTTACCACAAGAAAGACAGTTAACTTTTTCAGTAATTTCTGACATCGGCTGAGGCAAGAAAAGGTCCCCAACGGGGTACTTAGCTTTTTTGATGACTTCGGAATCGAAGAATACAGGAGCTGACCGACCGGCACTTGTGAACTGCTTCTGCTTCGGGCACCGCGCGGCAAGAAAGACTGAAGAAAATGGCGTCGGCTGATGCTTATGTACTCCAGCCGCTCTGACGGAGAGAAATACGACATCGGCCGACGTCGGACCCAGACTTTGGAATCCGGCCGACCGAGGGCTGCCTGAGGCAGGACAACCCATATGTTATGACTGCAGTTGCATTCTTGAAGGACATCCTGTACCTAGCAGCATTAGATCTCACTCCACCAGGGCAACAGCCACTTCAACTGCCTACCTCAGAGGAGTACCTACCAAGGATATTTTGGAAGCAGCAACATGGAGTTCTGTGCATACCTTCACCAAACATTACCATTTGCCTTTATACTCCAAATCCAGAGCTGGCTTTGCGTGCAGGGCCTTATAGCCTCCCCTAATGCCTTATAGATCCAGCCTCCCTACCTCAGCTTTGGGATTCCACCCAAGTGTAATGACTGCAGCAGTGTAACACGATGAACATAGTACAGTTTTGTACCTACCATAAATGTAGATGTTCGAGTGTAAACACTGCTGCAGTCCAGGTTACCCTCCCTCCTTCCCCTCTTACTTTCTGGTACGTACCTAGGTCATCTACCCTTTACTACCCATGGGAGTATTTGCTGGTAACTAAAATGGTTGTTTGCTTTTCTTTTGTATATTTTACTAGCAATTTGAATTGCCTACCTATTTGGGGGCACCTGACATCTGGGGCAAGAAAAACTGAAGAAAATGGTGTCGGCTGCATCTTATATACCCCTGTCGCACTGACGTCAGGGAGGAGGCGACAGCAACCAATGCTGGACCAAGACTTTGGAACTCAGGCCAACTGGGGAACCGCCTGACGGCAGGATAACCCAAGTGTAATGACTGCAGCAGTGTTTACACTCTAACATCTACATTTATGGTAGGTACAAAACTGTACTTTGTCTTTAGCCCATTCTCCCCTTCATTGTATATGCATCATACCAACTTCCATCTATCCATATTTCCTGCACCTGTTGTCTTCTTTTCTGCTATTTTTTCTTCCTATCCTTTTTGCAGTGGTGGTGTATCCGTCACTTGTTCCTTGTACATTGTTTTCTTCCTCCTCCACCTTACCCATCTTTTTCCAAAGTTTGACTTAGGACTTTCACCAGTTTCTCTGTCCTTTGTAACCTGCGTGTCTTTCAGGATGGCATTCTCCACTTTATTCTTTAGACCTTCATTAATTGTTCTGCATCACCTGTTTCACACAGTCTTCCATTTTTCTCATGATGCCATCATTTTGTTTGACTTTCTCAATGCCCCCCCCCCCCCCCCCATTCACAGTTTGTCCGTAGTGACCTGTCATCTCCTCCAGTACTTTAAAGTCTGGTTTCCCATCCTGGATTTCCTTCAGCTTCCTTTCTTCTTTTATTCCCACCTTATGCATTCTGCCAGTACCTCTACCCCATCATTTTCCTCAGTACCATCCCCTCCCCCAAATTTGGTCATGGATATTCTTTTTCCCCCTAGAGTACTTTCCACCATTGCCCATCCAGCTTCCCCCAACCCCATCATTCCTCCTCTTCTCATCCATAGTATCGTACAGGGCATGTATGGGGATTTGCATCATATACCTATTTCTTTTAATCTTGACTTACCCCCAGTATCCTTCTAGCATCCTTGTCATTTTCAGTCCAGTTTTCCAAATCTGTCTACAATTTATTTATTTATTTTCAGTTTGATTACCGGGGAAGTCCACTGGGCCAGAACGTGCCCATTTTCAGTGGAGGCCCGGGGAGAAAAGCTCCATAAGCAATACAATAATGGTTACATAATGTTAAAGGTAAAATACATGTATAAAATTCATACAGTAAGGAAATGCAAATGCATAAAATGTACATCATAAAACAGTTAACAGATAATAGAGAACACAGTTTACAGGTATTTCCATTCAACTGTCTGTAAAATAAAGATCTGAGGTCTCTTATGTTTTTACATTAGAAGGGGGGGCAGTTTGCATGCAGATGTTTTAAGTAAGGTAAAAACTTGCTGTGCAGACAATAGAAATACTGTGATATTTACAATATTTACATACATACAAGCACTCTGGTTCTTTCTCCTGTGGATCTTCTGATAGGTTTTGCAGTACGTGGGGTATTACTGGATTCTGTAGTATTCTTTCTACATTTATGCATGCAAAGCATCGCCTTCTCCTTCCCTGGTATTATCGGTACGTTTTACTTCATCTTGCCTCAGTGTTTGCCTATGTGTTTTTGGTTTTGCTTTTCTGGTTTGCTCTGGCACATACCTGTCTCCTCCTCCTCCGTTTTAATACATCCCACAAAAAGTTGCATCCTGCTGAGTTAGAAACGTTTTAGAGGACAAAAAGAATTACACCTGCCCTGCTTCCTCTTCCTCCTCCCTACCTTCCATGAAGTCTGTCAGACTCCGTTTTGTAAAACCATTTAGCTCATTTGAATGATCTCTGGCAGTAAATCATGTAGCCTACCTGGTAATATTTTGGAAAAAAGTTGGATGGCAGCTGCTTGCTGTTCCATGGGTTCACTCTTCCTATGTTAGCACCGCCCTCACCCTTCTTATGGAAGTGGTGATCACTCTTGTCTGCCCTGTCCTTCAGTACTCCCCTCTACTTCTCAGTTATAGAACTTGTGGTTATTCATCTTTCTCTTCCTTCTTTTCTTACATTTTGTATACCGCACTACTGACAGCATTCTTGTTGACTTCTTTTGTCTTGCTGGTGTTCTCACTCAGTTTTCTTTTTCTTTGTCTCCCCAGTCCCACTTTCTTACATTTTATTTTACTTGTTTTTTATACATACATTGGTTAAATAAAAAAAATGTTCCTGATTTTGATCTTCATGGTCACCTTCTCCTTTCCTGTTTTTGGGTTTATATTTCCTAACTAGGTGCTTGCCTACTGATTTCCTTATCAACTACTAGTATTCTGTCCAGTAACTTGTTTCCACTTAATTGCCACTGTTTTGACCTCTGTCTCTGCTTTTTACCCTTTTCTGTTTGTGCTGTTCCATAACTACTTTGTTTCGCCTTATTTCTGTGTTTGCAAATGACAAAAAACAGTTGAAATCCTTCCTCAGTTATTTCTGTGTTTGTCTGCTGATGGCCCTCCAATCCGAGTCTCCTTTCGTGCCTTTTTATTTTTTCTTCTATGCTCCTTCAGTACCCATTATCTTCCTTCTGTGTACACTTTTTATCCAGTCCCAAAAGTGATCCTGTATTAATTTTCTGTCTGTATTTTTTTGCCCACATTCTTTCCTTTTGCTTTTCTCCCACCTCCTCCCCAGCTCCTCATCCTTTGACTCTCCTTCCTCATGATTAAGTATACCACCACATGGTTTGCCACCTTTCTTTATTTCCATTCCATCCATTTTCAGAGTACGTTGTTCAGCCTTAATCTGTCTAGCCTCTTGGTGTACATGAGACAGTTTGTAGTAAACCTCTATTGCTTAGCGTTTGGTTCCTTCTGCCCTCATTCTTCCATGTTTTCTCTCAAGTCATCCCTTCTCTGATTGTATTCCTTTCTTCTGGTAGTCTATCCCTGTGGCTGAAATGTCGCACAGAATTTCTCTACTACTGTTTTGTTTCCTTCTGTTCTTAACCCCACCAGACACCCCCAATCACCTTTGACAAATATTCACCATCGTCTATATCTTCAGTCTCATTTGTATTTGACAAGTTCTCCATTGTGATCTTCCTGACTACCTCCATGATTGCCTGCAGGTCTCTTTTTTTTTTTTTTTTAAATAATGCTCCCCCACTAGTAGCCTTGTGGTCAAACACCCCTTTCAGATAGCCCATGCTTAATATCATATGTTATGTAGTCCTGTATCGCCTTCATTCTTACATGTGGGTTCGGAGCCGATCCTCTGCTCCGACTCGGCTGATTACAAAACTCGAAGTCTCTAGTTGGCTTGTGGCAAGGTAGGTATCCCATAATGCACAGGTATCAGTCCTCAGATCTCGTTTGCCGCTTTACGAGTTCAGAAGTGCTCTTCTTGGCCGTGGCTGAGTGAACCTTTTCATTTGTAATTTTTTTCCTGTTTGTACCTAATATATACTTGAATTAGTTAGGAAATAGAATATAGTTAATTAGTTTTTACATAGTAGTTGATATTAGCTGTTACTTAATATTTCACTGTTAGCAGTTTGGCCATCGTTTTTCCGCAGGCCTGTGTTTGTGTGTATTGGTATCCCGTAGTGGTAACTTAGTTTTCTGTCGTTTATTATCTTGTATAGAGTATTTGCCTTTTAGGTATTTCTAGTTTATTCCTTTTTACCGATTGTTATTGGGATTTTTCCTACGCGTGTGTATACCTCTGTTTAAGCGTAGTTAATTTAGTTAACTGTTTTCTGTGTGGTGTCTCTCTCTTGTAGCAAAGTCCATTTTTCATTAGAGGACTTTTCTAGTTGTGTGTTCTTCCCTTGTTTCTCTTTGGACTAGGCCTGTTTAAGTTAGAGGACCTAGTCCTCTTCTTATGCTGCTGTGTTCTCTTCTGCCTTAGCAGGGCTAGGACCATTTAAGGTGGAGAACCTAGTCCTCTCTCCTATTACTTCTCCTTTTGTGGTGTGTCTTTATCACCCCATTAGCTGTGGTCCGTTTAAGTTAAGAGGATCTAGCTAGTTTCCCTTCTATAGTTTTTTCTCTGTCATTTGCTGTCTACTATGTCTAAAAATAAAGATAAGGATCATAAACCTTCGGGTTTTAAGAAGTGCCAAAAGCGTAGTAAAAAAATGTCAATAACAGATGGGCATACTGTGTGTGCCTACTGTTTAGGGGCCATTCATTTACAAGAGAGCTGTACCTTTTGTCATGCTTTTAGCTCTAGAGTTCTTCAAGAAAGGAAAAACAAGCTTATTTTGAAAGGTCTCTTAAAACTATCTTTTGAGGAAGCCTTGGGTACTTCTTCAACCTCTCAATCTGCAAAGTCTTCCTCTAGTCAAAAGGAAAGGAATGTTAAGAGGCTGTCTCCAGTGTCCTCAGAGAGGTCTGGCCCTCCTGTAAAAATGTCTAAAACTATTAAGACTTCCACCTCATTGGCTCCACTGCCCTCAGAGTCGACTGAGGTCGTTACCATTGATGAGCCTATATTGGCCCCAGAAATTTCAGAGCCGAAAAAGGATTTTTCTACTCTGAGCCGGTCTACTGATGTTTCTCCAGTCTCCCCTACCTTGAGATCTCCTATTTTTCAGAGATCTTGCTCGCCAACCATTTCTTCCAGGTCCTCTAGTAGCAAACTATCGGATGATGATGTGGAGAGGGTGGTGTGGTGCGCAGACTTTTGAAGGCACCGGGGCTGGCAAATTTGCTCTCAGCTGTGGCCCAGCTGGCTTCGGAGCCATGCAAACCTTTTACATCCACCCGCTGTTCCTCCTCCAAGCCATACTGGTCTGTTGAAGCCAGAACAATCAGTACCGCTTGTTGTAGAACCTTCGGCTCTGGCACCCCATGAGGACTTGCCAGAACCAATATCTGCTCCGACACTTTCGGCGCCATCCATGGTGTCTAGGGCCGAAGTTCACTAGTCTGCCCCGAGGGAGATTCTCGGACCCGAGCCACCTTGGTTCCGAGTCTACCTCTCAGTGTATCGGCTCACCTGAGCTCTGTTCCTACATCGGCTTCGGAGCCGATTTCCCTGGAACTGAGGGCTACCTCTGCTTCTTCAGAACCCGTGGTGGCCTTGGAACTGGGGTAATCGGCCTTCAAGATGATGAGCTTGCTGTCCAAATCTGCAGCTCTATGCAAGGATGCTGATGTTCTTCCCCTGAAAGCACCGGCCTCTGTCTTAGCGCCATCCTATCCACAGGACAGCAGAGATCCGCAGCCTCAGGAAACCCCTCTGGGGAAGTCCCCATTCTTCCAAGGTCTCCTCGGAAGAAAACATGCAAGAGGAAGCACGTAGATTCCCCTGATGAGTCCGTCACCTCAGACACTGACCTCATAGTCAGAAGGGTCCCCAAGGTCATCCTCTGATGATATCTCCTTTGTAGATATCCTTGAGATCTTGAAACAGAGACGTGGCTGGCCTCCCGTCACCCCTTACGATGAGGAGTCTGTGTACCTGAAGGCTTTCGGATCTCAACCTTCAGCTGTTGGGTGTCTCTGCCTTTTGACGAGCTCATGGACTTGGTCAGTCTTAAGGCATGGGAATCACCTCACACCATGGAGCCAGTCCCCCGGAGGCCAAACATATTCCTGTCAGCCCCCAAGGCAAAGGATTTTTTTGACGAAAGGCGTGCCCGGTAGATGCTATGGTGGGAGCAGCCACCAAGAAGGAGCTCGCAGAGACATCCTCATCTGTCCATCCGCCGAACAGAGAGTCTCGAACGATAGGTATGGGAAGTGTGTTTTTTCTTCAGCGGTTTTTACCCTTAGATCGCTGAATTATCTTACCCGTTTTACAAGGGTTCAGAGAGATCTCCTGAAGGAACTAGGAGATACTTTACAAGGTACTTCAACTGCAGAGGTACAAGAAAAGGTTACCCCTCAGTTATCCACCTTTAAACTTCATAGTGAACTCCTCCATGAGACTGATGATATATGCAGCAAATGGAGTGAGTAGGGCAGAGGGTTCAGGAGTTTCCCTGAGGAGACATTCCTAGATGCGCTAACTTCGCGGAACCCTTTAAGTCTACCTTCACAAATGCCCCTTTTGATGGTTCCTCACTGTTTGGACCAAAAGTTAATGATGTACTTACCAGATGCAACCAGGAAGGGAAAACTCTCTCTGCCTCTGGAGTACATTTTTCTGTCCCCTCAAAACCCTATCTTAAAGGGCAGAAAGGCCGGAAGATGTGGTTCAAGAAATCCCAGAGATTTTTTCCCAGACGCACGAGCTGATTCCTTCCCCAGGGGCAGTGGGAGAGGAAATAATGGTAGACACTGTCCTAGAGGCAGAACCAGGGCAAACATGATTCCTTTTGCAGACGTCCTTATCAGCACTCTTGAAAGGAGGTCCGACTGTGCTACTCTGGGGCCAGTTGGAGGACGTTTATCTTTGTTCCCAGAAGCCTGTCAGAATATCACAAAAGATAAGTGGGTACAAAACATAATATCCAGAGGATACTCCATACCCTTCTCCTACCCCCATCCTTGAAGCAGAAAAATCCCAGATGTTCAACCCAATCACAGGGATCAAGCAACTGTAGATATTCAAAAGTTGCTAGACAAGAGTCATCCAAACCATCCCTGCAGATCGGAGAGGATTCAGAACTTACTCGAGATTCTTTTTAGTGCCAAAAAGAGTAGGGGACTGGAGGCCCATATTGGATCTCAGCAAATTAAACTAATCAGTAAAGAAATCCAAGTTCCGAGTGGTGACACTGCAGTCTATACTCCCCCTTTTAAGGAAAGACAATTGGATGTGCGCGATAGACCTCCAAGATGCGTACTACCACATAAAAATGGACAGAGCATCGAGGAGTCACTTATGCTCCCAGCTGGGAGCCAGTTGCTACCAGTTTCGTGCTCTGCCCTTTGGTCTCACTACAGCCCCCAGAGTGTTCACCAAATGCATGGCAGTAGTAATGGCTCACTTGAGACGTCTTGGATTCAGAGTGTTTCCATACTCGGCACAGGGCGGCACAGTGGTGCAGCGGTTAACGTTGTCGCCTCACAGCAAGAGGTTCTCCGGTTCGATTCTCAGCTGGGGTGCCTTCTGTGCGGAGTTTGCATATTCTCCCTGTGTTCGCGTGGGTTTCCTCCGGATACTCCGGTTTCCTCCCACATTCCAAAGACATGCATCTGGAGCATTTCTCCCCAGGCCTCTGCTGAAAACAGGCTCTGTGTCACCTAGTCGGACATTCCCGGTCAACAAATGTTAAATAAAAAATAAAAAATACATGGACGACTGGCCAGAGACATGACTCTACAAGTTTATGCTCAGCTGGGCAATACAATAAACTTGCAAAAATCAGCCTTGTCACCCTGTCAGCATGTTACTTTTATAGGTGCAGAAATAGACACCATTTCAATGATGGAGCACCTTCCCGCCGACATAATTGCGAATCTCAAACAGCAGATATTGCTTCTTCCCAAAAACAAGGTCAAAGCAAAGATAGTGCTCAAACTACTAAGAACAATGGCCTCAACCATAACCCTTGTTCCATTAGCCAGGATGCACATGAGAATCCTACAATGGTTACTCTTCTCCCAGTGGTCGTTTCAAGAACTTCCTCTGTCTCACCCAAACTTAATAACAGAAACTTGCAAGAAGGATCTTTGTGGTGGATTCAGTCCAACGACTTAACCATTGGGAGACCATTCATTCCACATCAACCGGTTGCTACTGTGACCACGGATGCTTCCCAGATAGGATGGGGGGGGGTATTACCTGGGAAAGACGGTCCAAGGCATATGGCAAGAACATGAGGCCCATTTGCACATCAGTGTTCTAGAGATGAGAGCAGTGCTTCTGGTGTTGCAAGCACTCCACATATCTCTACCTCTAAGAACGATTGCAATCCAGTCAGACAATATGTCAGTGGTATGGTATATAAACCAGGTGGAACCAGAGCTTACCCACTTTGTCAAGAGGCTCTGAGTGTTTGGCAGTGGGCAATATCTTCCCAACACTTTCTAGTCGCAACACACATCCCGGGAAAGTCCAGAGTGATGGCCGACAAGCTCAGCAGGGCAATTTTGATGCCTCACAAGTGGTCTCTGAATCAGAAAGTAGCAGAAAAGATCTTCTGCAAATGGGGCCAGCCTTGCTGCGATCTTTTTGCCACCCCTATGAATGCCAAATGCAGCAGCTACTTTGCCCTCATCCCCCCTCCGGGGGAGACACTGAGAGACGCACTTGTTCACAATTGGGCATCGGGACTTCTTTATGGTTTTCCTCAGTTTTCCCTCGTATCAAAAGTCATTCAGAAAGCAAAATCCTTGGGAAGCAAAATGATTCTCATTGCTCCATACTAGCCTCGTCAGATTTGGTTTCCCTTTCTTGGGCCTCATCTACTGGCGGATCCAAGGATTCTGGACCCAGTTCCAGACCTGCTGACACACACGTCAGGAACATTCCATCCCTCTCTCCACACCCTCAATTTGACAACTTGGCTGCTTCACTTCCAACCTTAGTCAGGCTTCAGGATTTCACTCCAGCGATAAAACGTATCTTGTTATCCTCTCATAAGCTTTCTACCAGGAAAGTATATGCTAGTAAATGGAAAAGATTTTCTCTTTGGGTACAGACTAGAAACATAGATCCCTTCACTGCCCTAAATTCTTCAGTTCTTGGTTTCCTTTCAGAACTCTTCCAACAAGGCTCAGCCGCTGCCACAATTAAAGTTCAGCTAGCAGCTATTTCCAATTTCCACTTAGGACAGCATACACTGAACTTGTAATTTTGAAAGGCACTTCCTTACTGAGATCTCCATTTAAAGAACCTGTCCCTCCTTGGGATTTAAATTTTGTCATTTCATACTTAACCTCACCACTCTGAACCTTCATCCACATGCAATTTGAAATTTCTTTCTTGGAAGACTATTCTTCTGGTGGCTGTAACCTCAGCTAGAAGAGTGTCAGAGCTACAAGTGCTTTCAGTCAAGCCTCCTTATTTGATCTTCCATAAAGACAGGGTTTCTCTTCGAACTTAACCCTTCCTTTGTCACTAAGGTTTGCTTCCAATGTAATATTAACCAAACAATTGAACTTCCAGTATTTTTCCCTAACCATACCAACAAGGCAGAATACAGACTTCGCCAACTAGGCAACTGAGGATGTCCTTCATGGATGCATCTGCAGTCATAACAAGTGGGTTGTCCTGTCGTCAGGCAGCCCTTCAGTCGGCCGGATTCCAAAGTCCGGGTCCGGCTTCGGCTGATGTCGCACTCCACCCGACGTCATCTCTGTTGGTCTTCGGGTATAAAGGCATCAGCCGACGCCATTTTCCTCAGTCTTTCTTGCCGCGTGCGCCAAGCAGAAGCTGTTCGCAAGTGCCGGTCGGTCGGATCCAGAGATTACTTCTACCGAATACTACTTGAAGACTTCTAAAGCTAAGTACCCGTTGGGGACTCTTTCTTGCCTCAGCCGATGTCAGAAAAAGTTAACAATTGTTTAAACTGTGGGAAACAAATACCTCATAAAGATTTCCACTCTTACTGTCTGCCTTGTTTAGGCCCAGCCCACGGCGTAGCAGCCTCTTCCGCCTGGCCTTCCTTCAACCGACGAGCGCTTCGGCGTCGGTAGGAGTTGGCAGGACAGTTCTTCGGTTCTGATTTTGCGTACATTATGCCGTCGGATCCTCCGACTACCCAATCTGGCAAAACGCAAAGATAAAGACCGACACTCAGCGGTCCGCGGTTTCGGCCGAAACCTTGGTCAAGCAAACGCGAGTGTCTCGGTTTCGGCCGAAACCGAGAAAACTGAACAAAGTACAGCTGAACCTATTCCTACAACTGAGGCCCCTGCTACAACTCTTGAAACGACTTCAGAAATTTTACCCACTACGGTGGTTGACTAATCAGACACCATCCCTTGGATGTTTCTACCCCAGCACGTGGTGCTGCTAGGCCTCCAGCAGCCATGTCCATTAAGGCCTTCGCCAGGGCTAAAGCTGCCAAGACTACTAAAACAGTGCCTGTTAAACCACCCCATCCAGGCCCTCTTCTAGTTCTCAAATGCTTACCTTGGCAGAAGATTTAATTTCTTTAATTAGAGGATCTCAATCTCACCCAGACAGGGCCTCTCAGCCCCAGAGAAGAGACCTAGGGCAGAGCCCCGAGCCAGTGTCCTCTGATGATTCTGCTGATGAATCAGACATAACTGACCAGCCAGAGGCTCCCTTCTCCAATTTTGAAGATTCTGATGCTGAAGAATCCATCCCAGCTGCTTCCCCACCAGAAGAATTTTCCTTTGGGGAAACTTTGCATGCCATGCGAGAACAGTTCCAATGGCAGCAACAGGATTTTTCAGACTCCAGAAAAAGACTTAGGACCTTTCTGCACCTCCCTCAGCACAGGCCCTTGGCTATACCCCTGTTCTCTGTGGTGGATGATGCTTTCAATGATGCTTGCTCGCTCCAGATTCTTTACCCCAGCCCCTACCAAACCAGACAGATTTTACAGGGTGCCAGATACTCATCACCACCTTTACAAGGCTCCACTTGCAGACCCAGAAACTATATCCCAGGGCCCCAAGGCAGTAGCTGCGACCATAGCTAAAACCCTATTCCTTCTGAAAGGGAAGCAAGGTCATTAGACAGATGGGGTAAAAGGTCTACACTTCAGCTACTCTCTCAGCTAGAGCTTTAAACTGTCAGTTTCACATGATACAATACCAAGAGTTTATGCTGGATCAGTTAACTAAAAACTAACCACTGATGAATCTCTTGATAAGAAATATGTATTAGATATGGTAAATAACATACAACAGGTTAGCAACCATTCCTTAAAATGTGGCTATGATGCACTGGAGGCTTCATTTAGATCAGCCATGACAGGCACAGTGATAAGAAGGCATGCATGGCTAAAGGAACAAGCTTTACCGGATCATGTTAAAGCTAAGTTGCTAGATGCTCCTATGGACAAGACAAGTTTGTTTGGTACATCTGCCCAGCAGGTTATGAAGAAAATGGAAGAAAAGGCAAAATCTGTTCAAACTGTTAAAGATTTCTTGCAGGTTCAACCCCAAGGTTTAGCAGGAACTGGCCTGCCAAAAATTGGTCCTTTCCTGACTCCACAAAATTTCAAAGGGGCAGGAATAGGCGTTCCAGAGGCAGAAACCAATCCAGAGGAGGTGCCTACAGAGGAAGACAGTGGCAAGGTAACAACAGAGGCACAGACACGGCCACTGCCACTACATCAACACAACCACAGTGACTTAACCTAAACCCGCCTACCAGGGAACAAATAGCAGCTCCTCTAGGCGGAAAGTTAACCTTATTTTCAAAGAACTGGCACTACATAACAAAGGACAAGTGGATTTTACAAACCATAGATCAAGGTTACCGGTTTCACTTCCACACTATTCCAGTCAAAAGAGGAATGCCAAATCTACCTCCAAATCAAAAAACAGAGGCTCTACGCCAGATAATGGAGTTAGCAAACATGAGAGCTGTGGAAAGAGTGCCAGCAGCAGAGCAAGGAAAGGGTTCTACTCCAGACTATTCCTAATTCCAAGAAAGGAAAAAGTTGGAGACCAATTCTCGACCTGTCCACCTTAAATACATACATCATTGTCCCAAAATTCAAAATGCTGACCCTACAGCAACTTCTTCCCATGCTGGGCAAGGAGTCTTGGCTGGTAACTCTAGATCTCAAGGAGGCATACCTGCACGTCCCCATTCGACCAATCTGCAGAAGATACCTCAGATTTCTTGCAGGATCAGAGCACTATCAATTCTCAGCATTGCCTTTTGGCTTATCTACTGCCCAGAGTATTCACAAAATGCCTGGCATCAGTAATCGCCATTGCAGACTTCAGGAATTCAAATTTACCCATACCTGGACGACTGCCTGCTACAAGGGGACAACAAAAGCAAGCTGACAACAGATTTACAAAGGGTCATTTACTTGCTACAAGCACTGGGATACACAGTCAATTTACAAAAGTCAAGGCTAATACCATCCCAAACAAGGACTTTCTTGGGCGGAATTGGACACAGTAAAACAAATGGCATTCCTGACTACAGAAAAACAAAAGAACTCCTCTATACTTCTTGGCACTAACAAAACTGAACAAGTTAACAGCAAGAAAAGTACTGCAGGCCTTGGGCTTCATGGCATCATGCATAATCTTGGTTCCATTTGCCAGACTACATATGAGAAAACTACAGTGGTACCTAAAGAATTTATGGTCCCAACACAGACACAGTCTAGAAACAGAAATCCCACTAATTCCATGCTTAAAACAGGAGTTCCTATGGTGGGCTCAGGCATGCCAGTCAAACCCAGGCCTACCCTTTCGCAGATGTCAAGCAAGCCAGACCATCACAACAGGCGCTTCAGACCTAGGATGGGGGGCACACATGCTGGACAAATGCGTGCAAGGATTGTGGACACAGGATCAACTTCAACTGCACATCAACCTAAAAGAAATGCTGGCAGTAAAACTGGCAATCCAAAAGTTCAAACCATTTCTCAAAGAGGGCCAGTTGATGATAAGGACAGACAACACCACAGTCATGTGGTACATCAACAAACAGGGAGGCACTCATTCATACCCCTATGCAGAATGACCTTGGAGCTGTGGACCCTGGCACTCAGCTACAACATCCAGTTACAGGCAATATTTGTACCAGGGAAAGACAATACCCTAGCAGACATATTAAGCAGAACCACTTCGGATGCCCACGAATGGAAGCTTCATCCGGACATCTTCAAGACCATCTCAAAGAAATGGGGAATGCCACAGATAGACCTATTCGCATCACCTCTCAATCACCAGCTCAAAAATTCTGCACAAGGACATTCCACCCATTAGCATGGAAAGTGGATTTGCTCTCTTTCAACTGGAAAGGCCTAACAGCATATGCATTCCCGCCTCTTCCTTTGATACACAAGGTACTACTAAAAATCAAGGAAGAACGTCCAAGGATAATCCTGATAGCTCCAAACTGGCCAAGACAACACTGGTACCCACTACTGAGGAGCATGTCTCGAACAATATGTGGACAATTCCCTGATGCCTTTGATGTTAACGCAGAACAACTACAGCATCATACATCCAAACCTAAAACCTTACAACTGACTGCATGGAACATCACATAACAGCAGCTATTCCAGAACTTTCCCAAAGAGTTAAAGACATTATTCTGGAAGCACGCAGACCTTCAACAAGAAGGAACTATGCTGGAAAATGGAAAAGGTTTGTCATCTGGAGTGCGGAAAGAGGAAAAGATGTGTCAAACATAGATATGCCTAACATTCTGGAGTATCTGGCGAACTTCTTCATTCAGGCCTGTCCTACTCCTCCATCAAGATACATGCATCAGCTATTTCAGCAGAATACAGCTTTGATACACCTGTTTTTCGCACCCTTTGCTCAGACAATTCCTCAGAGGAATCAAGAATGTAAAACCTCCAAGGAAACCACCATTACCAGCTTGGGATTTAAACTTTGTGCTAGAAAAGTTGACACTAGCACCCTTTGAACCAGCAGCAACAGCAGACCTACAACACCTATCATGGAAAACTGCTTTCCTACTGGCAATTACTTCAGCATGGAGGGTTTCAGAACTACAGGCCTTAATGGCAGTGCAACCCTTCCTAATCTTCCACCAAGATAGAGTGTCCATGAGGACTAATCCTACATTTATGCCTAAGGTGGTATCCAGAGTGTCTTTAAACCAGGCAATCCACCTACCTACCTTCTTTCCCAACCCACAAAACAGAGGGAAAGAATACTGCATACCTAGGATGTACATAGGCAGCAACGCTGCCACTTGGACAGACAAACAAATAGCAGAAAGACTGACCAACTTTTTGTAGCCTATGCAACAGGAAGGGAAGGAAAAGCTATTTCCAAACAGACAATCTCCAAATGGATAGGAAATTGCATACGATTCTGTTACTCCTTCCATGGAAAACCAATTCCACAGAACATAAGACCTCATTCTACAAGAGCAACAGCCACTACCACAGCCTTCTTACGAGGAGTGGCAACCAAAGACATTATTGAGGCGGCTACTTGGACCTCCGTGCATACATTTGCCAAGCATTATAATTTGCCTCTATATTCCAGATCCCGAGCAGGGTTTGCCACTGCTGTACTGCAAGGGATCCTAAACACACCATAATCTACCTTTATCCTCCTCCCCTAGTTGGCTATGGTATTCTACCCACTTGTTATGACTGCAGATGCATCCATGAAGGACATAGTACAGTTTTGTACCTACCATAAATGTAGATGTCCGAACTGGATAGCATCTGCAGTCAGGATTACCCTCCACCATCCCTCTGTGGTACTCCTAGGGTGTTTACCCTTCTAATAGCTAGCTGTTGGGGGGGGAGTCTTTTATGGTGTATTTGTTTTTGTATATGTACATACATGCTTATTGTTGTGTTTACCTCTATCTATTTGGAAACATTGGCATCTATCCAAATTTTAGCCTGCAAGAGGGCTACTGGCATCTGGGGCAAGAAACACTGAGGAAAATGGCGTCGGCTGATGCCTTTATACCCGAAGACCAACAGAGATGACGTCGGGTGGAGTGCGACATCAGCCGAAGCCGGACCCGGACTTTGGAATCCGGCCGACTGAAGGGCTGCCTGACGACAGGACAACCCACTTGTTATGACTGCAGATGCTATCCAGTTCGGACATCTACATTTATGGTAGGTACAAAACTGTACTTTCTATCTCCACAGGAAGTCATACCAGTTATTCATATCCTTTTCGGAGGCAAGAAAGGGTATGCCAGTCTCTGAAATCACATTATCTAATTGGCTTGGCTTTCTAATTGCATAACTTTTATATACTCTTCCAATAACAAGGAACTTCCCTTCAGAGTTAGAGGTCATTCAACCAGATCGGTAGCAACATCCACTGCCTTCCATGCCAGAATTTCAGTGGGCAGTATTTGTGCAGCCGCAACTTGGGCAAGCCCACATACTTTTATTATAGGTTCATAGGTAGGTACAAGGCTGTCGGCCCAAGGGCCTGTGTAAGCTTAGCCAGCAAGGTACCATAACTTACGCCACCCAAGAAAGTTATTTTCCTGTGCCACTGTCCAGCAGAGACACAGAAGTAATCCCGGGGGGGGGGGGGTGTATTTCCCATTTCCCATCAACTCACCAAGATTTTTCTTGAAGAGTGCTAATGAAGAACTTTGCTTGACATAGATGGGTAGCTTGTTCCAGAGTACAGGAAGTCTCTGGGACAGGAATCTATCCCTTCAGCGTGTCTGGTTTATTGTGGTGACTTGGTCTCCAGGGATAGAGCTTCCTTTGGTTCCACGGTGCTCGAGTGTATTCCCATGAGCCACCTGAGAAAAAGATGCTAGGGACGCTGTCCCACTTGTAAGAATGAAGGTGCGGTATGACTACATAACATAAAGAAGTCATGTACTCACCATAATGTTCTATGTTTGTAGTCCATCTTGCCCTTCATTCTTACGAACCCACCCACCTACCCCCTTCCATATAGTCCTAGAGGACCTGGTAGGAAATTTCACTCCTTCCTTATGTTGGAGACCTTTCACTATTGTTTCTCTTTTTACCTGGCGGTACAGTACAACTATTTTCTATTATAGTTAGCAGCAAACAAGATCTGAGGATTGATACCGCTGCATTATGGGATACCTACCTTGCCACGAGCCAACTTTGTAATCGGCTGAGTCGGAGCCAAGGATCGGCTCCAAACCCACATGTAAGAATGAAAGGTGAGTTGGACTACAAAGTTATGGTGAGTACATAACTTTCACACACGTTTCCTGCTGCAGCACCGTATTGCCATTGTATCTTAGCCTTCTGTGAGCCTTATTTTTAATGTGTTTTGAGTATCCTCCCTGTATTCCGTGTTGCTGTCTCTTGTTCCAGACTTGCTGTCCCCTTTGTTCCTGACTCCTCCAGTACTCTTCCTCCCACCAAATCCCCATTCCTACCACATAGCTGAGCATTCTTCTCACCCAGCCTTGGTTCCGTTTCACAGCTGAACGGTCCTCCTCTTTCTTGTCTGTCATGTGTGATTGAACCCCCCCCCCCCAAAAAAAAATACCTTTTAACCTGCTTATGTTGAAAACCTGAACAAAGTGAGTACCTCTGGCTAAACTTGAATTTCTGGAACCTAATCAGCACAAAATTTGCATGCCTAATAGTGTTATCTCCTTCAAGCTGCATTTGCATTGTGGTTAGTCTGTTAGCCTTACTTAAACCCAAGTTTAAAAAACTGAGAACGACAAAATGCCACAAATGTTAAGTATATTGTACTACGAGACCAGTATGGCAATACTGTAGAGTACTACCTAATAATTCTGGCAGGTTTGTACCTACTCAAATTTTACCCATCTCCCCTTTCACCTACATGTAAACTTGACAGCAGTTTTCTTCTACTACACCAGTAGCATGCTTTAAGTCCCCAAACACATCATCTACAATATTCTCTGCCAGTTTCTACTTCCATTTAACTATTGATGTCCAGTCCAGTCACCTGTGTCTTGTACTACTGTGCTACAAACACAAAAGCCTACAGCTGTGTTTTAACAGAAATGGAATGATCTGTCTTGAAGGCAGCAGCTGCTGTGTGGTCAGAGGCTGCCATCCCAGTGCATTCCTTTACAATCTTAAATAGTTTACATTTCATAACTCTGCTCTGTCTCCTGTTAACTGTGCTGTTCACTGTAGTTAATTTCTGCACTGTCTGACCAGCACCCACTAGCATGAATATGAGAAAATATTGTACAGTTTTCTTTTGAACAGAATCGAATGTAAGAGCGGCAGTTGGTTAGTTAACTTAATTGTTATGATAAACTGTTCAGGGTAAATATTTTTTTTTTTTATCCCAGTGTATGCACAGGCAGGCAAATCCTGTTCTACATTAGCGCATTGTCTTGTCAGGTGCATATGTCTGAATGCTGGTTGCTTGTGTTTTGGAAGTGTCATTATAGATTTTTCTGACAAGTGATATCAGTATAGATTTTTCTGATAAGTGCATTCCAATTTCCATTAGATTGAACAACCGTACTTCATTGCTGAAAGTTTCCGTAATTAGTGGGCATGTGTAGCTAAGCCAGTGCCAGATAGTCTGTCCCTCTTAAAATTGCCACTGCATACGTTTTATACTGTCTCTCAGTTCCGCAGCTAGCTTGGATATCACCCCATTTAGCTCATTGGCTATAGCAAACCCCCTCAGCTGCAGCAAAAAAAAGTAACCTAATTGCTTAGTACTTTTTGGCAGTCTAAAAGGTAATGAAACTTTGTTTGCAACCATCTTTTAGGTGTGAGCTGCCTCCCAGCCCTGTCCTTTAAGTTGCAGCCATGCTACAGTTATAGCCATTAAGCCTATATACCATTTCCTTAAAACAGTACTGACATATGATCAACCTTTTCTTTACTTCAATAATCCGCTCTCTGTTCCATTTCTTCTATCTTTTAATTATTTGTTTCTTACTTGCCTCTTCATCTTTTATTGTACAGTCCCATCACCTTGCTGTTTGATTATCCTGTGCTACAACCATTCTAATTTTTCCAGTCCTTCCCCAGTCTGGCATACTGCATCATAGTGTCTTGAACCATTTGACCAGTAGTCTACCTGTGTCTGCATTCTCTGATCATTTTTCTCACCAGTGGTGATGTTTTCTGGGCTTTACTATCTCATAACACCTTTTCTGCTGCTTTCTGGGATTTACAACCTCATAACATCTTTCCAGTTGCTACTTAGCAAACTACAGACATGGTTTTGTTGTGCTGCCCCTCTCCTTTGTCCCTTGGCTTTCTGTGTACATATCTTCAATGTTTTTTTCTCCCTGTGCTGCACAGGGATTAAGTCATATCCACCTGAGTTTTCTACTGGGTTCTCCATTGGTTCCACCTTTAGCTGCCTCCTTCTGTTTACCTGCCAGTCCATGTTTGCCAGAAATTTAAAGCCTGATTTTAAGAACATAGCACTGTGTTGTGTTCATTGTCTGGACATTCATTTTGAGATGTTATGGTATCCAAAGTTTCTATCCCTTCCATTCCATAGGCATTCTGGGAAGCTTAACCAGGCTTTTTTCCCCGTTTCTTCTTTTTTTATTGGGATCTGAAAGTTGTTTTGGAAAAATAACCTTTGCTCTTTTGATCCTACAGCTTAAATTGCTTTGAGATTTCTTTCCTGGGAAACTTTGATTTTTTTTTTTTGTAAGCATCACCACGGCTGTATAGTAAATATTCTGTATTTGTAGGATTTGTTGAAAGAAAGTAAACAAGCTCAGATTCTAGACCAATTTTCTTAGATGTCTTTTATGAAAGTAGCACTTCAGTGTTGTTTTCGGGTCAACAAGTTAATGTAAGGCAGAAACTCTTTTGCTGTCCTTCAGTTGTTATTGCTGTGAAGAAGTGATGAGTCATCAGTGCACATTTGCATTAAGGACCCAACAGTGAGACTTTTCTCACATAACAATGGATCTGATGATGTCCTCTTCATTTCATTAACCTCTGGGTCTCTGTTCCGATCCTCAGAACCGATCGGCCACTTTTCTACAGCTTGAGCTTCCTGACTTGAGCGGCTCCCCATACCCACAGTGCCCCGCTCCCCCAGCATACCTCAGATCTCGTTTGCCACGCATTGCTTCAGCAGTGAGTTTGCCTGGCTCTTGAACTTCCTCATCGAAAGTTTTTTGCAAGTGCCTTTAGTTTAAAATTAGTTTAATCCCTTCCCCTTGAATCAGGTTTCTCCGCGGCTAGTGTTCTCTCTCCCCTCCTTTTCAGAAAAAAATAAAACTTTTCTTTTTCCTTGTCTACTATGGCTGAGAAACCCCCAGAGTTTTAAAAAGTGCGCTTCCTGTTGGCAGAAGGTTCCCATGTCTGGCTCCCACAAGGAGTGTGTTTATTGCTTGGTACCTTCTCATCTTGAGGCCCCTTGCTTGATTTGTCAGGCCTTCCACCCCAGGCTCTGGTGGACAGGAGGAGTAAACTGGTCCTGAAAGGATGGCTGCCCCCTTCCCTCCATCCCAGAGGTATCTTGAACTTCAGGGGCTCAAACCCCTCCTAAAAGGCCTAACTGCTCCCGGGATAGCAGGAAGCGTTCTCAGAGCTGCCTAAAAAGACTCCAAAGTTGTCTGACCCTATTCGGTCAGCACCTAGCTCAATTCTGACTGCCTGTCCTTAGCCCCGGTCACCCTCCATTGTCCAGCAGCCGATTGACTTGCCACCGGCTTCTATTGTGTCAGCGCCCAGCTTGGCTCTGATATTACAGGTTCCGAGACCTTGGTCCCTGTTTCCTCAGAGATCCTCGAGACCCCCCTGTCATTGGCATCTTCCAGGTCTTCCCGAAGCCTTTCCTACAAGGATGTCAACAGAATGATGGGGCAATTCCTCAATGCCAGATTCAGACAGAGCTTGATTACGCTTCGTCCACATCTGGACCCATGCGAGGCTCTCCGTTCCGACCTTTGGCTCCTTCTCTAGTCCATCCCTCAGTTTTGGAGTCTTTGGTGCCCTTGGTCTCTGGTGCCAAGACGGAGCCGATAGAGATTTACTTTACACCTCCAGTTTCACTGACCCGTTCAGCTCCAGTTGTTTTGGTGCAGAATGTGTGTTAGAGCTGTAGTGTTGAGGCTGGTTCCAGGGAATGGTGAGACTGAGGCTTTTGGAGCCTTCGGCCTTTGATAGCTTGGCTCTGACTCCCCTTTCGGAGAGGGAGGCTCGAGCTCTCCACGAGTTGTCAGCTCCAGTGGCTTCTGCCCTAGTGTTACAGCTCTCAGTGGTTCGGAGCCATTTGGCTTTCGAAGTGGTGAAGAGGGTTCACCATTTTGAAAGCCAAATGGCTTTCGAAGTGGTGAGCCCTCTTTACCACTTTGAAAGCCAAATGGCTTCGAAGTGGTGAAGATTTGGCTTTTGAAGTGGTGAAGAGCGTTCACCATTTTGAAAGTCAAATGGCTTTCGAAGTGGTGAACCCTCATGGCTTCGAAAGCCAAATGGCTCCAAAGTGATGGAGGGTTCACCACTTCGGAGCCATTTGGCTTTCGAAGTGGTGAAGAGGGTTCTCTCCCATCCAGGGAGACCCTCTGCGCTCAATGCCATGGTACCGCCACCCACTCATACTGGTTTGGTGCCCAAGGTCCAACTCTTTGTTTAAAAAAAAAAAAGAGATTGTATGTATGTGTATATATATATATGTGTATATATATATATATATATGTGTGTGTATATATCTGTATCTATATATATATATATATATATATATATATATATATATGTATGCGTGTATATATATATATATATATATATATATATGTATATATATATGTATATATATATATGTATATATATATATATATATATATATATATATATATATATATATATATGTATGTATATATATATATATATATATGTATATATATATATATATATATATGTATATATATATATATATATGTATATATATATATGTATATATATATATATATATATATGTATATATATATATATATATATGTATATGTGTATATATATATATATATATATATATGTATGTATATATATATATATATATATATATATATATGTATATATATATATATAGGCAGTTTATTAGATTTCAGCAGTCACTTATACTATGTAGTTTATACTGTAATTACAGTTATAGTTGGTGTCTTAGCATTGTTTAAATGGATAAAGCCTTTAAAAAGTGATCAAGCTGTGGATGTAAGATTCCACTGCAAGATGTACATGATCTATGTGTTTGAAGCTAGACCATCTAAAAGTTGACTGCTCTATATGTCAGGGTTTTGATCCCACATCTCTAGCTGATGGAATAAGTTAAAGGACTTCTTTCAGGCAACTCTGAGAAAAACAAGCAGTCTAAAAAGCATAGGACCAAAGAGTTGGAAACTACTGTCAAGGTGGCCAAGAGTGAATCTTCCCCTCGGGCACGGAGATAGAATTCTCTAGTTTTACAGACTGTAATTGGAAGGAAGTGATAGCTAATGCCCTACCTGTTTAACTATAGCTGCAGTATGCCCCACATCTGCTGTGAACTCATCACTGGTCAAATGAGACCAGTGTTGTATAGGATTTCTCCATAAGAGCCCATCCCTAAAAGCTTTCAAATCCTGCTGTCTAGAGAGACTTCTTTTGGTCTAATCTCTGCAACTGGCTGGACAAGACCCCGTAGCCAAAACAGCTGCTTATACCATTCATTTCTGTACCCACCTAAATGCCTGCATTTTGTAATGTGTCATCATCCACAACAAAATATTGCCAAGTTTAAAATCAAATTCTTGTGGTGCAAACCTGGTGGCAGTAAACTGTACAACAGGAAGGAAAAAAAGCTTTTGGCTCTAAAGAGTAAGTTTAAATCTCCCTTCGGTAAGTGGTCTCTTAAAGGTAAGTAATGAACTAAGGCAATTGCTGTATTAGCCAAGCGTCATCTCAAAGCCAGCACATTCTTTAATTTCTTCAGAGCTGAGTGGCGCAGTGGTGCAGCCATTAGTGTTGTCGCCTCACAGCAAGAGGTTTGCCGGTTCGATTCATGGCTGGGATGCCTTTGTGTGAAGTCTGCATGTCCTTCCTGTGTTTGCATGGATTTTCCCTGGGTGCTGCAGTTTCCTGCCGCGTTCCAAAGACATGTATCTGGAACGTTTCTCCCTGGGTCTCTGCTGAAAATGGGCTGTGTCCCAATCAGGTTTTCTGGTAAACAAATGTTAAATAAAAAAAAAAAAAAAAAAAGTCAGAAATCTTAGTGTCAGTGCTGTGCATTACACTGATCTGATATCAAATGGCATTAGCTAAATTAATGCAAGTACAATATCAAGTATACTGACAAACTCAGCTCCCCCCCCCCATTTTCCTTCAAAGCACCATCCAGTTAGCAGTTGTCTGTAGTTAACTCTGAACATGTCCTAAAAGCCCTCTCAAGATCTACGAGCGCTAGCTGTATGGGTCTAGACAACATACCAGACGTTCTTCGTGCTTCACTGTTGCAGTCATTACATTTGGGTAATCCTGCTGGCAGGTTGCCCTCAGTCGGCCTGAATTCCAAAGTCATGGGTCCTGCGTCAGCTGCTGTCGCCCATTCCCTGACGTCAGGTCATCAGGGGTATAAAAGAAGCAGCCGACACCATTTTCTTCAGTCTTTCTTGCCGCGTAGTGCCCAAAGCAGAAGCAGTTCGCAAGTGCCGGTCGGCCGACTCCTGAGATTTTCGTGTTCGAGTTTCAGACCCGAAGTCTACAATAAAGCTAAGTACCTCGTTGGGGAAACTTTTTTCTTGCTCCAGACTGATGTCAGAAAAAGTTAATAATTGTATTTCTTGTGGAAAGCAAATACCTCATAAGGACTTTCATTCTTACTGCATTCCTTGCCTAGGCCCTGATCACAACGTTTCTGGTTGTTGGTTTTGTGCTAGATTTAACCAACGCACTATTAAGCTTCCGTATGATTTTGCTTTAAACTATTTTGGGCACCGGTTTAATTATTCAGAAATGTCGTCGGATACCCATCCGACTACCGGAGTTCACAAAAAACGCAAAGAAAAGGAGAGAGATAAACAACCGAGGTCCAAAACCGATGACAAAGCTTCTCCTAAGCCAGTCGCCGGTGCTCCAGACTGATGTCAGAAAAAGTTAATAATTGTATTTCTTGTGGAAAGCAAATACCTCATAAGGACTTTCATTCTTACTGCATTCCTTGCCTAGGCCCTGATCACAACATTTCTGGTTGTTGGTTTTGTGCTAGATTTAACCAACGCACTATTAAGCTTCCGTATGATTTTGCTTTAAACTATTTTGGGCACCGGTTTAATTATTCAGAAATGTCGTCGGATACCCATCCGACTACCGGAGTTCACAAAAAACGCAAAGAAAAGGAGAGAGATGAACAACCGAGGTCCAAATCCGATGACAAAGCTTCTCCTAAGCCAGTCGCCGGTTCTCAGTGAGGCGCTTTCGCAGCCCCTGACGCCCGCTACTTTAGAGTTGCAGGCCGCAACCGACTCCCACATGGAGTCGGCTATGCCGCTGGAAACTCAAGGTATTGGAGCCTCAGACACTATTCCCTCAGATGGGTCCGGAGCCTCTGAGCAGGCACCGGCTTCTGAGGGTGTATTGAGACCTAAGCATCTTTACATTAAACCAACTTCAGCTTCAAAGACTAAAGCACCTTCTAAAGCAAAGAAATAAACTCAAGAGCCACGTGGACAGGCCTCTATGCCCAAAAAACAGATACTTAAAATGGCTTAGGGTTTTCCTTTTACTACCTCATCACAGGCCTCTAGCCATTCCACCTATGTTAGACATTGAAGATGTGTTTTCGGAGTCTAGTCTGACCCCTGACTCCTTACCTCCAGCTCCTGTTAAGCCTGACAGATATTACAGGGTTCCTGACTCTCATAAATTCCTTTTTAAAAACCCTGCTGCTGACCCAGAAACTATTTCACAGGGTCCCAAAGGAATTAAGGCTTCCGCTACAAAAAAACCTACCCCCTCTGACAGGGATTCTGGGGCACTGGATAGATGGGGAAAAAAGGTTTGCACATCTGCTACCTTGGCTATAAGGGCCTTAAACTATCAGTTTCATATGCTGAAATATCAGCAACATGTTGTGGCATTGCTAAAACAGAAAATGTTGTTAAACTCTTAATGTGCAGAAAACGAGGACATGCAGGATTTATTGCATGCAGCTGAACAGGTTGGAAAGCATACTTTGCAATGTGGTTTTGATTCTTTGGAGGCCTCCTGCAGGGCCACAGTTACAGGTTCTGTAATTAGGAGGCATGCTTGGTTAAAGGAACAAAATATGCCTGATCATGTTAGTTAAATTATTAGATGCACGTTTACAGCATGATACTTTGTTTGGTGTTAAGGCAGAAGAGGTGTTAAAAGAAAATGGAGGAGAAAGTTAAATCTATGCAAACTGTCAGATTTTTTACAAGTAACAGCCACCTAGGTTTAGTAGACACTGGCCTACAAAGAATTGGTCGTTTTCTGTGTCGGACAGACCTCAAACGGGCAGATCCAGACGCCCTAGAGGCAGAACCCAGGCGCAAGGTTCATACAGGTCAAAGCAATGTGGTGCTTCTACCTCCAAAGTTGGAGAAGGCAAATCACAGCCATACAGGAAACAGTCCCAATGACTTCCCCCTGCCAGGACCAAGCACTTATGTCCTAGCAGCACCCTTAGGGGGAAAATTAGCACTTTTTTCTCAAAATTGACACATTATAACCCAGGACAAGTGGGTTCTAAATATAGTGCCACAAGGCTACAAGTTTCATTTCCATACCCTGCCAAAGGCAAACAGCTGGCCAGATCTCCCAAAACATCAGTGGGAAGTGGCACAAAAACAAATCCCATCCCTCATGGACATGGGGGCCATTCAACAAGTACCAGAGCAAGGACAAGGATTTTACTCAAGACTGTTCTTGTTACCCGAAAAGGACAAAGCCTGGAGACCAATACTGGACCTATCTATTCTGAACACATTCCTGGATATACCAAAATTCAAAATGTTGACTTTGCAGCAGCTTCTGCCCATGCTGGGCAAGAATGCTTGGCTTGTGACTTTAGACCTAAAAGAGGCATACCTGCATGTTACAATCAGGCATTCATGCAGAAGATACCTCATATTCAAGGCTGGCTCAATGCATTACCAATTTTCTGCACTGCCCTTTGGCTTATCTACTTCGCCCAGCGTCTTTACAAAGTGCCTGGCACAAGTAATTGCATTCTGCAGACAAAGAGGAATACAAATATATCCTTATTTGGACAACTGTCTAATTCAAGCAGAGAACAAGGACATTCTTCTACAGCATCTGGCGTTTGTGAAAAGACTTCTAACATGCCTAGGGTACACAGTCAATGAAAAGAAATCAAAACTAGTACCCTCTCAAGAGATAATATTCCTGGGTGCAAGCTTAAATACAACTGCCCGGATGGCTTATTTCATGCCAGACAAACAAAGGCAACTGACTACCTATTTCAAAATGTTTGGAACAAAGGCCCAGTTATCTGCAAGAAAAATTCTGCAGGCTTTGGGCTTCATGGCATCCTGCTTCCTACTAATTCCATATGCAAGACTGCATATGAGGAAACTTCAGTGGTACCTAAAAAGTGTTTGGACTCAACATTGCCACAGCCTGGAAACTGATTACTCTCATTCCTTGCCTGCAACAGGAGTTTTGATGGTGGGCAAAGGCTTGTCACCAGAACAAGGGACAGCCATTCACATTACCCCCAGCCAGGCAGGCAATAACGGATGCTTCAGATTATGCCCGGGGGCCCCACATGGCAGGAAATGCATTCAGGGCACATGGTTCTCAAACCAAATGCATCTACATATCAATCAAAAGGAGATGCTAGCTGTTCAAAATGCCCTGACAGCCTTCAAGGACCTACTTCATCCGGGACAACTACTGATAAAGGCAGACAACACCATGGTCATGTGGTATATAAACAAGCAGGGGGGCACACATTCTTACCCCCTTTGCAGACTAACCATGACTTTGTGGGACACAGCATTGACTTACCAAGTACATCTGCAGGCACAATTCCTGCCAGGAAAAGAAAACACTCTTGCAGACGAACTAAGCAGAAACCTCATGGATCCCCACGAGTGGCACCTGGATCCACAAGTCTTCAGCATGATAACAAGGAAATGGGGGTGCCCAGACATAGATCTATTTGCCTCCCCTCACAACTACCAACTAAAACGATTCTGCACAAGGACTTATCACAGACAAGCATTGAAAGTGGATGCTCTATCTTTCAGCTAGAAAAACCTATCAGTATACGCCTTTCCTACACTGCCTCTCCTCCCCAAGGTACTCCTAAAGGTCAGACAGGAGAAGTCAAAGATGATTCTGATTGCCCCAGACTGGCCCCGCCAGTACTGGTATCCAATCCTAAGGAACTTGTCTCAATGCCCAGCTTGGACCTCACCTCAAATACCTCATCTACTGTCCCAGCAAAACAATCAGATCCTGCACAGTCAACTCAGTACTCTAAACCTGGCAGCATGGCGGATAATGTAGTCATACAAAACACACCTCTCAGTAAAGCTGTGATGGATGTCATTTTGGAAGCCAGAAGGCCCAGTACTAGAAAATCTTATGCTGGAAAATGGAAGAGATTCTGTGCTTGGAACCAAGCACAAGGAACTGATACAGCTGTTCCAAACATTCCTCAGATTTTGCAATACTTAACTGGGATGCTGGACAAAGGTATCTTTTTCATCAATTAAAATTCATACCTCTGCCATTTCGGCTCATTACAATACAGAACCACCAATCTTTTCTCATCCTTTATTAAAACAGTACCTCAGAGGAGCCAAAAACTTAAGGCCTCCAAGGAGAACACCAGTGCCTGCATGGGACCTCAACTATGTCTTGGAAAAACTCACCCTGCCTCCTTTTGAGCCAGCTTCTACTGCTGACATAAAAGTTTTTATCTTGGAAAACAGCTCTGCTCCTAGCAATAACTTCTGCAAGACTGGTTTCAGAGCTACAAACACTCATGGCTGTGGAACCTTTTATCATGTTTTATCCAGACAGGGTCTCTCTGAGGACAAACCCAACATTTATGCCTAAGGTGGTGTCCAGTGTGGTTCTTAACCAAACTATTCATCTGCCAACTCCCCAAAGGGGGAGAGAATTCTGCATTCTTTGGACATACACAGACAACTTGGATTCTACTTGGACAAAACCAAAGTTTTCAGGAAAACAGAGCAATTACTAGTGGCATATGCTGCAAGATCAAAAGATCACAAGGAAAGGCGATCTCAAAGCAGACTATTTCAAAGTGGATAGGCCACTGCATTCATTTCTGCTATTTACACCATGGCAAGCCAGTACCTAAGGGCATTAGGCCACATTCAACCAGAGCTGCAGCCACTTCAGGAGAGTACCAACTAAAGACATTTTAGAGGCTGCTACTTGGAGTTCAGTGCACACTTTTAGAAAGCACCATCATCTGCCACTCTACTCTAAATCCAGGGCAGGCTTTGCCACTGCAGTTCTGCAGGACCTCATAGCCGCTCCTAATGCTGTTTAGCTCCAGCCTCCCAACCATAGCTTTGGGACTCTACCCAAATGTAATGACTGCAACAGTGAAACACGAAGAACATAGTACAGTTGTGTACATTTACCATAAATGTAGATGTTCGAGTGTATTCACTGTTGCAGTCCAGGTTCCATCCCCCTTTTTTCTGCTGGAACTTTTCTTCTCTGATTTATACAACCTATGTGATGTATTTGCTTGTAGATGAAGGTAAAGTTTATATTGGTGTATGTGTGTGTGTGTGTATATATATATATATATATATATATATATATATATATATATATATATATATATATGAATTTTGGCTACCCTTTTAGGGGGGCACCTGACATCTGAGGCAAGAAAAACTGAAGAAAATGGCATCGGCTGCTTCTTTTATACCCCTGATGACCTGACGTCAGGGAAGGGGTGACAGCAGCCGACGCAGTACCCAAGACTTTGGAATTCAGGCCGACTGAGGGCAACCTGCCAGCAGGATTACCCAAATGTAATGACTGCAACAGTGAATACACTCTAACATCTACATTTATGGTAAGTGTACACAACTGTACTTTTTTCCTTGTTTAGTGAGTGCGTGCATGTGTGTGCCTTCCATGGAAGGTTGGGCGCCAGGCTGGCAACTCAACACCGTAAAACTCTACTGCCAGTCATGAGCAGACAGGTGATCCATTGTGACGACCCCTAACTGGGAAAAGCTGAAAGAAGTAGTAGTATAGACAATTGCTTCATCAACTCTTTCACAGCCCTATTTAGTCTTAGCCTGTCCACTGCGTATGTACCTGGGCCCTGGAGAAATAACCATTTATGTATGGTACCCACTTCACAAGGACAGGCCTACTTCCACCCTGGGAGCTCTAAGCCAGTTAGTTTTAGCAATATAATTTGTTAAGTAATTGAGTATATTATGATTGAGCTAATCATGAGGGATATTAGTAGCATGTAAGCCCTTGATCCAGATTGAGTTTGTTTTGTTTAAAGATCCTGCCTTCTTAACCTGGTGAATTTCTTTGAGCTAGTAGCACAGGCACTGAACGAAGGCTTGCCTGAGCCCACTGCCTACCTGTTTGACTGGCAAAGCCCTTCAGTACCTTTCTCCACTCTGGCATTGCAGCAAAACAAATCCATTGAATTTAAATCCATTCAAAACTAGCTGGATAACTAATCAGCTTAAAGGCAGGACCCTTTCAGCAAGGGTTGGTGGCACATTTTCCTGCCTCGTTCCAAATGTGATCACCCCGGGGGATCACATCAGAAGCCCTGCTAGACAGGGGTCCAGGGAAGTAAATACTGTGGGAAGAAATAGCCAGGGAATTGTTATTGCTAAGCTTGTATAGGCCCTAGGGCTGATAGCCTAGTACCAACCTATGAACCTGTAAGAAGACTTTTCACTAGTGGTGTTCCCCAATGGTATGCAATGGGACAATTACTCTTCTGTGTCTGCTTTGCTGCACTCAGTGATGTCAGACATCTGGTTGTCTTAAGTTTGCTGATGACTACAAACTCCGAGCAGTTATCAGCTCACCAGAAGATGCCTATATTCTCAGAAGGTCATGGTGGGCACCATGGGTTGAAGGAAATGCAGAGAAATGCAGTATTGTATTAATTGTGAAACAAAAAACATGTTAGGTACTGTCATTAATGACCTGAGCACATTCATAGGCAAGGAACTTTCCATTGACCATGTGTCAACTAAAATTGTTCCCTTGTATACTTCTGTGTTATCAGTTCAGTACTTGAATATAATGCCCTCCTTGGTAAGTGCTTATCAGATGCATCAGCCAACTAGAAAAACATGTTTGTTTCCTTACAAAGAAAATGAGGCATGAGCACACTAAGCCATACAAAGCAACTAGAAGTCATGTTTAGCTACCCTGTCCCTTAAAGTGACCTCTTACATCTGATTACCTTGTTGATGCAAATGAGGGATTTTGCAAAAAAAAGGCACATGAAGAAAACTCCCAATCGTGTACATTTAATGCACCATTAGGACGTAACCAATTTCTTAGTCTTCCATTTAGTATTTCTTCAGTTTCATAGGTGCTCAAGAGAGAGACTGCACAGGCCTTTCAAGGCTTAAATAGAGTAAACATAATTGATGATCTGTTAATGTGGGGGTCTTTCCATGGTTTTGCGTATGTGACTAGTCTAACTTATGGGTCTTTAGTTCCTGGCGGTCCATTAATGGCCTGCTGTTGTGCAGAGGGATGACCATAGCAGTTTTTCATTAGCATGGCACAAAGGCTGTCTGGAGGCTGTGGTTAAACAGAGACTACATTGGTCCGATAGGAAATGTTTCGGGCTACTTAGGTGTCATTCTGTGTTATTATTGGGGCCCATCGATGCAGTATGTTTGGACTTGAGTGCACATGTAGGACCAGGTCCCTAATGGTAGTTGGGAGGGGAGTGTTTAGTATTTCTTGGGTGGTGGTCAGATGAGAGACGAGGGTAAAATTGGGCTGAATTTGTTGGACAGCAGATTTGCTATATCTTGTGGCTGGTTGCATTTACAGTCAGTTCTGCACACAGCTGTGTACTGCCTTTGAGGTTTCAGACATAGCTAAAGAAAGCCTTGTGGTTGTCCTTTGCCTGGGAGGTTAACTTAACCTCAAATTTGGCTTTAGTAGACTTAATTTGCTCTCTTAGTTGTTTAGATTGATGATCATGTTTATCTTGCTGGGCATAGCATTATCTTGGCTGTGACTTTTTTTCCTTTGTTGTTTAACCTGTTTTTTGTGGGGGGGGGGGGTTGTTTTGTTTTAGAAAGTTTGGTAGGTACAACTATCTCTATCCATTTGTATTTATGATTATGTAGGATTTCTGTGAACAGTTCCACATAGGCAGCTATGTTCTCAGGTTTGGAGGGGGGGGTTGAAATTTTGACAGGTCTTCACTTTACAGTAGGAAGTTTGCTTTGGAATACTTAATGTTATGGGGTTACAGAACTGATTTTTATTGCGAAGGAGATAACTTTGTGGTCTGACCTTACAAGAGAGGACACTACACTAGGGATGGTACAGTGTTCTCCCATGTTTGTGATTGCCACATTGAGTATGTTTGCACCCCTAATAGGAATATGGGTTATCTGGTCCAAGGTGTTTTTATTTACAAAGTCAAAGAATCTCTGGGCCTGTAAGTTTTAGGTTATGTGCGTATCCCAGTTTATAGTGGGGTAGCTGAAATTGCACATGAATATCTTATTGGGTTGAGTAGTGAGGGCCTCCACTAAGTCCAAGTATAGGTTATGGATTTTTTTGGTTATAGATGGTGACTTGTAGCTTGCAAGGATACGATATGGGACTTTGCCTATGGAAATGTGGACATAGAGAAACTCAAGTGCATCATCCTGTTTGGCTAGTCTTGAGGTGAGTTTATTGCCAATATAGGTTGTGACACTTCTACCTTTGGTCCCTGCCTGTGCAGTAGCTCGCCTGAATGTGTAAAAAGGCATTGCATCTCTGCACTGCCTGAGTGGTGATCATGGATTTAAACTGTGTCTCTGCAACTGCACAGATGCTTTTACAGGGTGAAGAGCGCCTGGAAGAACTGGCGTTTATTGTATAGGCCCCACACATTGAGCAGTAATGCCTTTAGATTCCTTTGGATTGGTTTTGCTATGTCTGAAGGTTTGTTTGGCATTGCCTTTAAAAAAAAATGAGGGAGGACAGTGTTTTAGCCATTATTCGAAAGCCTAGAAGGTACAAATGCAGACCATCCTTGTCAAAGCAAGTGGTCTCTTGATCATATCCTCCTATAATGACAAATGTTTTATCCCTTAAAATGACACCAGAAACCAAGCCAGTTATTGAAGTCATTCATTTTTGTTCGATGTTCATCGTGTTACACTGCTGCAGTCATTACACTTGGGTTATCCTGCCTTCAGGCGGTCCTGCAGTAGGCCAGAGTTCCAAAGTCTTGGTGTGGCGTCTGTTGCTGTCGCTTCTTCCCTGACGTCAGTGCGCCAGGGTATATAAGATGCATCCCGCGCCATTTTCTTCAGTCTTTCTTGACTCGCAGTGCCCGAAGCAGAAGCAGTTCGCAAGTGCCGGTTGGCCGACTCCTGAGATTTTTGAAGTCAAATTTCAGATCCGAAGTCTTCAATAAAGCTAAGTACCCCATTGGGGAAACTTTTTTCTTGCTTCAGACCGATGTCAAAAAAAGTTAATTGTATTTCTTGTGGGAAGCAAATGCCTCATAAGGACTTCCACTCTTACTGGATTCCATGCCTAGGCCCTGATCACGACATCACTAGTTGTCGGTTTTGTGCTAGATTTAACAAACGCACTATAAAACAACGTTTTGATTTTACTTTGCACTACTTTGGCCGAAGGTTCAATTATACTATGCCGTCAGATCAACCGACGACCGCAATTCCGAAAAAACACAAAGACAAGGATAAAGACAGGCATCCGAGGTCTAAAACCGACGATGAAACCTCTTCTAGGCCAGTCGCCGGTTCTCAGTTAGGCGCTTTCGCAACCCCTGACACCCACTACCTCAGAGCCACAGGCCGCCTCCGACTCCCACGTGGAGACAACTAGGCCTCTGGAAACTCAAGGTATTAGGCCTACAGAAACTAATCCCTCAGATGGGTCCGGAGCCGCTGAGCAGGCATCGGCTTCTGAGGGTGTTTTCAGACCTTCACAACTTACCATTAAAGCAACAGCCAAGACAAAGGTACCATTAAAGACAAAGAAACAAGTACAGCATTCTCCTGGACAGTTCTCCATGCCTAAGAAACAGATGCTTAAAATGGCCAAAGACCTCATTACTCTAATCAGGGGTTCCCATCCCCCTCCTGAGAAAAGGCCTAGGCAGGATACAGACTATGATTCCTCTGATCAGGTTTCCATTACCTCTGATTCCTCTTCAGACCAGGGATACTCTCTACCCCCCCCCCTGAATCCAGCTTATCTCCTGATTCTTTGACCCCTGCACCAGCCAAGCCAGATATGTATTATAGAGTTCCTGACTCTCAAGTTTCTTTATAAAAACCCTTCTGCTGATCCAGAAACCATTTCCCAGGGTCCAAAAGGGGTTAAGGCTTCCATTGCAAAAAATCCAGTACCCTTTGACAGAGATTCTAGAACACTGGATAGATGGGGGAAGAAAGTTTACACTTCTGCAACTTTAGCAGTAAGGGCTTTAACTTTCCAGTTTCACATGCTTAAGTACCAACAATATTTAATGGCTCAGTTAAAACAGAAAATGCTTGCAAGCTCAGAAGCTCCTGACTGTAAAGAAATGCAAGATTTATTGCATGCAGTTGAACAGGTGGGAAAACATACTCTGCAATGTGGTTTTGATTCTTTAGAGGCCTCTTGTAGAGCCGCAGTTACAGGTTCTGTGGTTCGAAGACATGCTTGGTTAAAAGAGCAGAGTTTACCCTGATCTTGTTAAGGCAAAATTATTGGATGCTTCTTTACAGCATGATACCTTGTTTGGTGTTAAGGCAGAAGTGGTGTTAAAGAAAATGGAGGATAAAGCTAAATCTATGCAAACAATCACGATTTCTTACAGGTACAGCCACCTCGATTTAGCAGAAATTGGCCAACAAAGAATTGGTCCTTTCCAGTGTCAGACAGGCCACAGAGAGGCAGATACAGACGCCCAAGAGGCAGATCTCAACCCCAAAGCTCTAACAGACGACGACAGTGAGGCACCTTAACCCCAAAAGGAGGTGAGGACAAGTCTCAACCTTACAGGAAACCATCCCAATGACTTCCCCCTTTGTACGCCAAGCACTTCCCTTTTGGCAGCCCCCTTAGGGGGAAAACTAGCACTTTTTTCTCAAAACTGGTAAACAATCACCCAAGACAAATGGGTTCTGAATATTGTTTCTCAAGGTTACAGGTTCCACTTTCACACTTTACCAAGGCTAAAAGGAATGCCAGACCTGCCACAAAATCAATGGGCAAAGGCACAAAAACAAATTTCAGCCCTCATGGACATGAGAGCTATTCAAAAAGTACCACAACAGGAACAAGGACAAGGATTTTACTCAAGACTCTTCCTGGTCCCCAGAAAGGACAAGGCCTGGAGACCCATACTAGACCTTTCAACTCTAAATACTTACCTGGATATCCCGAAATTCAAAATGTTGACTCTACAGCAGCTTCTTCCCATGCTGGGCAAGAAGGCTTGTTACTCTGGACCTCAAAGAGGCATACCTGCATGTCCCTATCAGACAAAATTGCAGAAGATACCTCAGATTCAAAGCTAATACAATGCACTACCAGTTATCTGCGCTGCCCTTTGGCTTATCTACTGCGCCCAGGGTCTTTACAAAGTGCCTGGCACCAGTAATTGCATTTTGCAGACAAAAAGAAATCCAAATATATCCATACCTGGACGACTACCTCATTCAAGCAGAGACAAAGGACATTCTTCTAAAGCATCTGGTGTTTGTAAAAAGGTTGCTAATTTCTCTAGGGTACACAGTAAACGAAAAGAAGTCAAAACTAGTGCCCTCACAACAGATTATATTCCTGGGTGCCAGCTTAAATACAACGGCCCAGATGGCTTATCTCACACCAGACAAACAAGTTCAACTAACTCAGTATTTTCAGTTACTGGCAAAAAAGTCCCATCTCCCTGCAAGAAAAATTATGCAGGCCCTGGGATTCATGGCATCCTGCATACTACTAATACCATATGCCAGACTGCATATGAAGAAATTACAGTGGTACCTAAAAAGTGTTTGGACTCAACACTCTCACAGTTTAGAAGCAGTAATACCAATGATTCCCTGCCTACAACAGGAGTTTCGATGGTGGGCTCAGGCATGTCACATAAACAAGCTTCAGACTTTTACTCTACCCACAGCCAGGCAGACTCTAACAACAGATGCTTCGGATTACGCCTGGGTAGCACACATGACAGGAAAATGCGTTCAGGGCAAGTGGACCACAGACCAAATGCATCTTCACATCAATCAAAAAGAAATGTTGGCTGTTCAAAATGCCCCAACAGCTTTCAAGGGCCTTCTGCATCCAGGACAATTACTATTAAAGACAGACAACACCACAGTAATGTGGTACATAAACAAGCAAGGGGGCACTCATTCTTATCCCCTATGCAGGCAAGCCATGACCTTGTGGAACACAACTCTAACGTGTCAAGTTCATCTGCAAGCACAATTCCTGCCAGGAAAGAAAAATGCTCTGGAAGACTATCTAAGCAGAAATATCATGGACCCTCACGAATGGAAATTGAATCCTCAAATCTTCAGCATGGTAACACAAAAATGGGGATGCCCAGACATGGATCTTTTTGCCTCCCCACTGAATTGCCAACTACAACAATTCTGCACAAGGACTTATCTCACACAAGCATGGAAAGTGGATGTTCTCTCATTCAGCTGGAAAAACCTAAAAGTTTATGCCTTCCCACCACTGCCTGTCCTTTCAAAGGTACTCCTAAAAGCCAGACAAGTAAAACCACAGATGATCCTGATTGCTCCAGACTGGCCACACCAGCACTGGTACCCAATCTTAAAGAGCTTAACTCAAGGCCCACCATGGATTTTGCCTCAAATTCCACACCTTCTGACTCAACAAAACAATCAGATCCTGCACGGTCAGCTCAAAACCCTAAACCTGGTTGCATGGCAGATTCATTAGTCAAGCAGGCAACACCTCTCTCTAAAGCAGTTATGGGTGTCATTTTGGAGGCCAGGAGGCCTAGCACCAGGAAAGCTTACTCAGAAAAATGGAAGAGATTCTGCGCCTGAAACCAGGCTCAAAGCCTTGACCCTCTTGTCACAAACATTCCTCAGATTTTACAATATTTAACTGAGATACTGGGCAAAGGCCTATCCTTCTCATCAATTAAAATCCACGCCTCTGCCATTTCAGCACATTACAACACGGATCCTCCTTTATTCTCTCATCCCTTGCTAAAGCAGTACCTCAGAGGGGCTAAAAACATAAGACCGCCCCAGAGAGCACCATCCCCAACTTGGGGCCTCAATTTCGTTTTGGAAAAGCTGACCCTGCCACTTTTTGAGCCAGCCAATACAGCCGATCTAAAATTTTTATCATGGAAAACAGCTCTTCTCCTGGCAGTAACTTCAGCACGAAGAGCCTCAGAGCTACAGGCATTAATGGCAGTGGAACCTTTTATAATTTTTCATCAGGACAAGGTTTCTTTAAGGACAAACCCTACCTTTATGCCAAAGGGTGGTATCTAGTGTGGCTTTTAACCAAACCGTCCGTTTGCCAACTTTTTATCCAAACCCCCAGAATAAAGGGGAGAAACTTTTGCACTCTTTGGACATACACAGGCAGCTACACTTCTACTTGGACAAAACAAAAGCTTTCAGGAAAACTGAGCAACTGTTTGTAGCATATGCTGCAGGATCACAGTGCAAGGCTATCTCCAAATGGATAGGACACTGTATTCGTTACTGCTACACACAGCATGGAAAATCAGTCCCTAATAACATTAGGCCACATTCCACCAGGGCAGCAGCCACTTCAACAGCCTTTCTCAGAGGAGTACCTACCAAGGAAATTTTGGAGGCTGCAACTTTGGAGTTCAGTGCACACCTTTACCAAGCATTACCACTTGCCTCTTTACTCTAAATCCAGAGCAGGATTTGCCACTGCAGTTCTGCAGGGCCTCATAGCCAATCCTAACTCTCTATAGACCAGCCACCCAACCTTAGCTTTGGGATTCTACCCAAGTGTAATGACTGCAGCAGTGTAACACGATGAACATAGTACAGTTTTGTACCTACCATAAATGTAGATGTTCGAGTGTTCACACTGCTGCAGTCCAGGTTACCCTCCCTCCATCCCCTCTATCCTAGTTGGACTTATCTATACCTTTCTATCCTGTACAACTTTTGTGGTGCATTTGCTTGTAACTAAAGGTATTGTTTTTATTTTATATTTATATTTTTTATTACCAATATGTATTGCCTACCTACTTGGGGGCACCTGACATCTGGGGCAAGAAAAACTGAGGAAAATGGCGTTGGATGCATCTTGTATACCCCTGGCGCACTGACGTCAGGGAAGAAGCGACAGCAACCTACGCCGGACCAAGATTTTGGAACTCTGGCCGACTGCAGGACTGCCTGACGGCATGATAACCCAAGTGTAATGACTGCAGCAGTGTGAACACTCGAACATCTACATTTATGGTAGGTACAAAACTGTACTTTTTGTGGTATTATTCTTTGTAAAAGTTGAATGCTGCTTATTACTATGCATATACCTGCTTGGGACACAGTCTGAGAGTTTCATAATTCTCTTCCTGTAGACAAGGGAGATGCATATCTGTTACTTTATACCCACATGGACTACAACTGACTCCTTCTGGTACTTGTGGTCTAATGACTTAAGTGTATGGATGATTTGATGGACCCTGGCCCCCCACTACATGACTGACCTTGATTTTCTCCTTATTCAGTCTTGTGAGCAAGATATCTGTACATATCACAATGGAGTCTCCTGTGATTAAAATTGGATAGTGTGCTTTCCTGCCTTACGGATTTTGTAATTGAGGCCCCAAGGGGTGTGGCTGTATATATTGTGTTGGGTGGTGTTTTGATGGAGTGATTTTGGGGTTGCTGAGGATTCTTGTGTACAACAAATGTCAAGGAAATCTTTGAGGTTTAGGAAGGTTTCTTTTAAAGTACCTTAGCATATGTTGGTCTATGTGTTATATCAGTACTGTGTGTGGCGGGTGTGTCATACTTAATTACCTGATTAATATTTTAAGGGCATTATGAGAAGTCATGCTTCCAGTGACATGTAATTACATCTCTCTTCTACTGTTTGCTTTTCTCTAAGGATTAGTTGGTTGTCAGTAGCATGAGACAGTTCTTACATTGTCTCATAATGCCTACATTTACCAGGCTGGCAGGAGAGAAATTGGGAAAGTGCCCATCCATGGTGTTGGGTCTTTTTAGGTAAACTGCTGGCTAACTTGGACGTTGTGAGGGTCGAAACTGCAACTTGGCTGAATTTGTACAGCAGTACTCCTGAGCGCACAAGCAAGTTGCTCTTTGCTCAACTGAGTACTGTATAAAGTTATAGAGAAAGTTTAAGAGGGGAAATTTAGTCTATAATTATCTGTCTCTGTACAAGGCACCGCTAAACACTGCCTTTCTACATCACTAGAATTGCAGTCCCAGTCTTCTTAATGTAAAAATGCACTTTAAAATCAAAAAAAAAAAAAAGAGGAGGATGTGACAAGGAAGTGCACATTACTTTATTAAAAAGCATAAAAACACACTCGTCCCTCAAATTACATGGTACATCATCAGAAAAAATCACTTCCATCAAGTGGCTTACATTTATTCATTTGTATTAGTCGCATGACTAAATGCCCATCTAATCATTAAAAAAAAATCCCTAGTAAGTGTGTAAAACATATGACATGTTAGTATAAGTCTATTATGTTATAAAACAAATTCTTAATACCACACACAAAACATTTATTAAAAACTGATTCAGCACTCAATCTTTTTTATTTTTAATACACTAGCCATTGATAGAGTTGCTTAGACAAGTTGGGGAATCAGTATCAAGTTTTAATTGCCACCAAAGCTCCCTCACTTCCAGCTGTTCTTCTCATGGACCCCCTTTAGATTTCCTGTTAATTCTTCTTATAATTGTGAACAAGAATGTGTGGTCCAAGTAAGTAAGAATTTGCTTATATAGTGCATTCACAGTATGCTGCTTTTTTGTGTGTAACAAATGCTTGTATATTCCGTCACAAAAGCATATGTTCTGTAGTCCTATCTCGCCTTCATTCTTACTCTTGGGATTGGAGCTGAACCTGTGCTCCGACTCGGCCATACTCTAGCTCAAAAACTTCTGGTTGGCTCGTGGCAAGGAGGTGTCCCATGAAGCATCACTAACATAACCCAGATCTCGTTTGCCACTTGTTCAGATCAAACGTGATTCTTCTTGGCGTGGCTAAGTGAAATTTTTTCAAATTCTTTGAAAGTTTATTGTTGGCTATATCTGATTTTTTTTTTGGTAGTTAGTATGTTTCTTGCAGTCCATGTCTGTTTTAGTCCTTTTTGCTGCATCATTACTGTGTGTACTGTTGTAAGTTGATTGGCCATTCTTCTGTTGGCCTATTGTATCCCTGCATCGAATTTCACTTGTGCTGCTTGTTTTCTGGTTGCCTTCCTTTTTCCTCTTAGGGCTAGGCTCATTTAAGTTAGAGGACCTAGTCCTCTGTTTATCTCCTTTCTCCTTTTAGGACTAGGCCCGTTTAAGTTAGAGGACCTAGTCCTTTGTTTGCCTTTTTGTGTGTTCGGTGCTGTTCTCTCTGCTTGCCTACAGTTTTTGCTTTGTCGTACTGGTTTTGCAATATGTCCAAAGATACTAAGGACCACAAGCCTTCAGGCTTCAAGAAGTGTACCAAAGGTGTCCAGAAAATGTCCTTAACGGATGGGCACAATTTGTGTGTGTATTGTTTGGGGGCTGTACACCTGTAAGAGTCTTGCCTGTTTTGTCATGCATTTAGTCCCTGTGTTCTTCAGGAGAGAAAGAACAAACTTATTTTGAAAGGACTATGGAAACATTCCTTTGAGGAGGAATTGACATCTTCATCCTCTAGCACTAAATCTCCTTCCTCTTCTAAGAAAGACAAATCAAAAGCTACAAAAAGACGGTCTTCCACCCATTCTGTATCATCGGAGCCACCAGACAAAATTACCAAAGTGACTACATCCACTTCAGCTCCACTGGTCCTGGTACCGACAGAGGTTTCCATTGTGGATCCATTAGTTTAGGCTCCAGGAGCTTCGGAGATAACTGATACTGCATCTCGGAGCCGGTCAGCTGAACTCGGACCGGTTTTCCCCGACTCTTAGGTCGCCTATATTCCGGCGATCTAGGTCCCCCACTCTATCTTCCAGGTCCTCCAGGAGTCTTTCTGATGAGGACGTCGAGGGAGTGGTGCATAAACTGCTTCAGACTTCGGTGCTGGCAAATTTACTTTCAGCTCCGTCCCAGTCGGCTCCGGATCCTAATGTGCCCTCACACCCTGTCGATGTTCCTCCTCCAAGCTTCTCTGAACCTTCGGAGCCAGAGTTGTCGGTGCCTCGGGTTGTGGAAAGGTCGGCTCCAGCTACCTCAGTTGGTCTCTTAGTTCCGATATCCGCTCCGACCCCTTTGGTGCCATCCATTGGGTCAAGGGCACTCAGTTCTCCAGTCAGGTCCGAGGGGGACGCTTCGAACGAACTTTGGTTCCAAGCCTACCTCTCGGTGCTTCGGCGCGGGTGAGCTTGGACCCCACATCTGCCTCGGAGCCCATCTTCTCTGTGCCGAGGACCGCCTCTGCATCTTCAGAGTGGAGGGCATCCTCAGAACTGGGAGGATCGGCCTTCGAGGTGATGAGGAGTGTGCTGTCCAGGTCTTCACTTTCATCCACAGGTACCGACACTCTTCCCCCTAAAGCGCCGACTTCAGTCTCAGTGCTCTCTCTCTCTCTCTCTCTCTCCCAATACAGCAGAGACTCGCAGCCTCAGGAAACCTCTATGAGTGGTCCCCAGTCTTCCGAGATCCCCCCCAGATTACCTTTCTGAGGAGCCACCTAAGAAGAAAACTTGTAAGAGGAAACATGTTGACTCCCCTGATGAGTCTATTACATCAGACACTGACCTTGTGGAGTCAGGAGGGTCCCCCAAGTCGTCATCTGATATCTCATTTGCAGATATCCTTGAGATCCTGAAACAGAGAGGCAGCTGGCCCACCACAGCCCCTTCTGATGAGGAGTCCATGTACCTGAAGGCTTTCAGGTCTCAACCCTCCGCCTCTTGGGTGTCTCCACCTTTTGACGAGCTACTGTATCTAGTGAGTCGAAAGGTTTGGGAATCTCCTGATTCTGCGGAACCGGTTCCTAGAAGACCAAATAAATTTTTGTCAGCACCCCAGGACAAGGACTTTCTTACTAAGGGCGTTCCAGTAGATGCCATGGTGGTGGCAGCAGCCACCAAAAAGGAACTTGTCGAAACTTCCTCCACTGTCCCACTGAACAAGGAATCTCGAACGATGGATAGGTACGGGAAGCGTGTCTTTTCTTCAGCGGCTTTTACACTTAGATCGCTGAACTACCTGTTTCATTTCACAAGGCTCCAGAGAGATCTAAAAGAGCTGGGAGATACCCTGCAGGATAACGTAGCTGAGCGGTATCTCAGAAGGTTAATGCATAGATGTCTATCCTAAATTCTATTGTGAACTCCTCCGTGAAGCTGATATCTTACGCAGCTGATGGAGAGTAGGGCAGCGGGTTCAGGAGTCTCTCTTAGGAGACACTCCTGGATGCGTTTGTGTAACTTTGCAGAGGCCTTTAAGTCTACGTTTACCAACGCCCCTTTTGACGGATCCTCACTGTTTGGAACCAAGGTAAAGGACACACTCACCAGGTGCGAGCAGGAAGGAAAAACCCTATCTGCCATGGGAGTCCATTTTTCCGTTCCTTCTAGACCCTATCCCAAAGGGCAGAAGGGCGACAAAATGTGGTTCAAAAAGTCGCAGAGGTTTTTTTCAGGACGCACAAGGTGATTCCTTCTCCAGAGGCAGAGGAGGAGGAAATAACGGTAGACGCTGCTCTAGGGGTAGAGGAGGCCAGCAGAACCAGGGAGACCGTGATTCCTTTCATGGTCGTCCCTGTCAGCGCTCCTGAAAGGAGGTCCGACTGCGCGTCTCTGGAGCCAGTCGGGGGTCGTATTTCTTTATACCCAGATGCCTGGCACGATATCACTCGACAAGTGGGTATTAAAGATAATTACCAGAGGTTACTAAAGATAATTACCAGACGTTACCATATTCCCTTCTCTCCACCCCCTCGGACCAGACGAATCCCAGCTGTGCCACCCAATCACAGGGATTCTGCAACTCTTGAAATCCAGAAGTTGCTCGTAAAGAGAGTCATCCAACCCATCCCTGCAGACCAAGTAGGATTAGGGACTTACTCCAGATTCTTTTTTGTGCCAAAAAGAACAGGGTCTTCAGACCCATCTTGGATCTCAGTAAATTGAATGAATCTGTACAGAAGTCCAAGTTCTGAATGGTCACTTTACAGCTGATACTCCTGTTGTTTGGGAAAGACATTTGGTTGTGCTCCATAGACCTCCAGGATGCATACTACCATATCAAAATGGACAGGGCATCAAGGAGTCACTTAAGCTTCCGGCTGGGAGACAGTCATTATCAGTTTCGCGCTCTGCCCTTTGGTCTCACCACAGTCCCCAGGGTGTTCACCAAACAGTGGTCACAGCTCACTTGAGACGTCAGGGATTCCAAGTGTATCTATACCTGGACGACTGGCTCCTGACTGCCACCACCTGGCATCTACTGTTACAGGCCAGAGACGCTACTATTTCAACTTGCCTGCAGTTAGGGATCACAGTAAATTGGCAACAATCTGCATTATCTCCCTCTCAGCATGTGAATTTTATTGGTGCCGAAATAAACATAGTCTCAATGAGGGCTTACCTTCCCATAGAAAGAATTCAGAACCTCAGGGAACAATTTTTGAGTTTACTTCCTCTAAAGAAAGCAAAAGCAAAGGTGGTGCTCAAGTTGTTAGGGACAATGCCTTCAACAATAACATTAGTTCCATAGACTGCACATGAGGGTCCTGCAGTGGTTATTTTTTGCCCAATGGTCACTGCAATATCTTCCTCTGTCTCATCCCATTCTGATAACAGATTTTTGCAAACAGGATCTTTGCTGGTGGGCCCAGACCAACAATCTAAACTCAGGCAGACCATTTGTTCCCCCCCCCCCCCATTGCCATCGTGACCACGGATGCCTCCCAGATAGGGTGGGGGGGGCATTATCTGGGGAGAACGGTCCAAGGCACGTGGCAGGAACACGAGGCTCATTTGCATATCAACGTCTTGGAGATGAGAGCAGTGCTTCTGGAGTTGCAAGCACTTCACAGCTTTCTCCTTCTAGGGACTATTGCGATCCACTCTGACAACATGTCGGTGGTGTGGTACATAAACAAGGCGGGACCAAATCTTACCCCCTCTGCAGAGAAGCCCTTCGAGTGTGGGAGTGGGCAGTGTCTTCCCAGTGCTTTCTGGTCGCAACGCACATCCTGGGGAAATCCAACGTGATAGCTGACAAGCTCAGCAGGGCTATTCTGATGCCTCATGAGTGGTCTCTGAACACACATATTGCGGAACAAATTTTTCGCAAATGGGGTCAGCCTTGCTGCGATCTATTTGCCACCCCTCTCAATACCAGGTGCAGCAACTACTTCACCCTGATCCCCCCGGAAGGGGAAACACCCAGAGATGCACTCGTTCACGATTGGCCCTCGGGACGTCTCTATGCTTTCCCTCCATTTCCCCTCATATTGAAGGTAATTCAGAAAACAATATATTTGGGAAGCAAATTGATCCTTATTGCTCCTTACTAGCCTCGACAAATTTGGGTCCCCTTTCTCAGACCTCATTTAATGGACGAACCATGGACTCTGGATCCAGTGCTAGATTTGCTGACGCACATGTCAGGGGTGTTCCATCCCTCTCTCCGTACCCTTAATTTGACAGCTTGGCTGCTCCATTTCCACCCCTAGTCAGGTTTCATGACTTTTCTCGAGGTTGTACACATTCTGACATGAGAAGGTTGAAGGACAGGATCTATAATCACATTTATGACATCAGGAAGGGTAATGTTCTTAATGCTTTAGCCAAACATGTTTTGGATAACACAGATCATGGTTTCTGTTTTAGGACTCTGCAAATTGTTACAAAGAACATAAGAGATGGTGACAATATAAATCACCTTGCTAATGTGGAACTAAAATGGATTCTCAGGTTAAGTGCCCACATAGTACCAGGATTGAATCATCATGTCACAGTTAAACCGGTTTTGGACCACAGGAGACCTTGAGGTCCATTTTTTGAGTAGGTCACCATGGTTGTACGTTTTTTCGCCCTCCTTATCCATGTGAGGGTTTCTTCTCCATATCATTACATTTTGATACATCCTAGTGATTCACACATTTTTTTTTTGCCAGGTACACACACTTTTCCTGTGGGATGTCCTTTCCCTTTCTCAGTACAGTCGTTTTATAGTTATACCTGTTTATTAAGTTTGCATCTTATCAGGCGCAATGTTAAGTTGTCAATCTCGCCTTCATTCTTGCTTGATGGGTTCAGAGCCGATCCTCGCCTCCGACTCGGCACTTGCTAAGCTCGAGAGTCACTTTTACCAGCTCGAGGCAGCCCCATATCCCATGATGCAAGGCGGTAAGTACCCAGGTCTCGTTTGCCGCTTCGCTGATGAGGTCCTCCTTTTGCCAGCTCCTGGTAAGTGTTTATATTTAAACTTCTAGTTGCCCCAATCAGAAAAAATCTACTTTTCTGTAAAATTCTGTCATTTTTAGTTAATTGTAGGACCTTTTCTGACTAACTTTATTTTTCCTCCTTCATATTTTTAGTCAGGCCTTTCTTTCCCTCCCATCCCCCCCCCCCCCGGTCAGGGTGTGTGTGTGTGAGGTTTTTACTGCTTATTCCTTAACAGTAGTTGTCTGATTGGGACTGTGTGTGTACTGTTTGTGGATACAATAATGTCCAAAGAGCAGAGGGTCTCAGGCTTCAAGAAGTGTGACTCGTGCTGTCAGAAGATGTCTCTGACAGACGGTCACACTTCTTGTTTATACTGCCTGGGACCTCTCCACCTGCAGGACTCCTGTGCAATTTGTCACTCTTTTAGCCAGAGAGTCCTGCAGGAAAGGAGAAATAAGCTTATTTTAAGGGGTCTCCTTAAACCGGAGGGCTCCCCGGCCAAATCGGCTCCGGGAAAGCCTTCTAAGACTAAGGCCCAGGCTTCTGTGTCTAAGCCTTCGGCCTTGGCTCCGACTCTGTCGGAGTCGAGATCGGCTCCGGCTGGAGCCGATCCGATCTTGTCTAAGTCCTCTGCACCGATGGCTATCGGTGCCGATACTGTCACTGGTGTCGGCTTCGACCACCATGTGGCTCAGGCTTCAGTGTCGGCTCTGACTGGCTCCGACACCATTGTTTCCTTGCCTGTATCGGCTCCGGCTGGAGCCGATAAATCTGGACCTGCACTCGGAGCCGAAAAGTTATCGGCTCCGTCTGGTTCCGTGAGGTCTTCGGCTCCGATGGTTCCTTTGAGGAAGAGGTCCAGGTCTCCTCCTTTGGAACTGATACTGTCGGCTCCGGCCTCACCTCTTCTTTCGGAGCAGAGCCATCGGAGCCGATCATCGAGGTCTTCCAGGTTGTCAGACCATGATTTAGAGAGGGTGGTAAGCAGATTATTAAAATCACAGGCACTAGCCCAAATGCTTCATAGTCCGTCTCAACAGACGACTATTAGTCCACATCCTCTTCAAATTCCTCCTTCGACTCTACCCCAGAGTTTGGAGCTGGAGTCTAGAGGAATAGTTACTGCTATGGCTGAAGGCCAGATACCCCCCCCCCTTCTGCGCCTTCAGCATCTACTCTTATCTCCTCCTCGAGACCTTCCTTGGAGGGATTCGGTGGCCGGGCTTCCCTGGTCTGCTCCGAGGGGGTGAGTGGCATCGGATCCTTGTCCAACCCTGCTCTTCCCCTTGGAGCTTCGGCCTTGGTGAGCTCTGCTCCGACATCTTCCTCGGAGCCTTCCCTTTCGGTGGGCCCGGGAGTCCCAGTTTCTTCGGAACGGGTTCTCTCGGATCTCCCTGGGAGGGGAGCCTTCGAGGTGATGAGGAGTGTGCTGGCCCCTGGGCTCAGTCAGCAGTCTATTCCTTTAGCTCCTCTCTCTACGGTGCCTGTTGATATCTCTTCCCACTCTCTTGTGCCCGGACCGAGAGATCCACCGCCTCAGGTTTCCCCACTGGGAGGAACCCCCTCTTCCGAGGATTCTCCTGATCCGTCAGCAGATCCTCCATGCAAGAGGACTTGTAAGAGGAAGCACCTAGACTCCCCTGAGTCTATTACTTCGGATACCGACTTAGATGAGTCGGAGGGGTCCCCAAGATCTCCCTCTGAGGATGTCTCCTTTTCAGACATCCTAGAACTCCTGAAACAGAGGGGAAACTGGCCCACCATAAATCCCTCCGATGATGAGACGGTATACCTAGAGGCGTTTGGTTCTCGACCCTCCACCTCCTGGGTGTCTCTGCCTTTTGACCCCCTCATGCAGGTTATCGCTCGAAAGGCTTGGGCTTCTCCTGACTCCGTAGAGCCAGTTCCCAGGAGGCCTTCTAAATTTATTACGGCCCCTTCCAAACAGCAATTCCTTACAAAAGGTGTCCCGGTTGATGCCATGGTGGTGGCTGCCGCCACTAAAAAGGAACTTGCAGATCCTTCCGTACCAGTCCATCCTCCTAACAAGGATTCCAGGACCATGGACAGGTATGGTAAGCGGATGTTTTCCTCAGCGACCTTTGCCATGCGTTCGCTGAACTATTTGTGTCACTTCACCAGACTCCAAAGGGACATCCTTAAGGAACTAGGTGAAGTAGTACAGGATCCTACAGCTCGGGGGGGCACAAGACAAGATTGCTTCTCAGCTAGGAATCCTTAACTCCATAACCAACTCCTCCATGCGGCTGATTTCATATGCAGCAGATGGAGCGAGTAGAGCCGCAGGCACAGGAGTGGCTCTGAGACGTCAATCCTGGATGCGGCTCTGTAATTTTGCTGATCCCTTCAAGGCGTCCTTCACAAACTCTCCCTTTGATGGGTCAACTTTGTTTGATCCTCAAGTGAAGGATACATTGACCAGATGTGAGCAGGACGGCAAGACTCTTTCTGCCGTAGGGGTCCGTTTTTCCACCCCTTCTAGACCTTACCCCAAAGGACAGAAGGGTGGAAAGATGTGGTTCCGCAAATCCCAAGGAGTCACGCCGGATACATGTGGTCAGTTTACCCCTAGAGGCAGAGGGGGTAATAATAACAGACGCCGCCCTAGAAGCAGAGGGGGTCCACAGAACCAGGGAAGCAGAGAGTCTCTCTCTGACAAGCCCTTCCAGCATCCCTGAGGTGTTGCCCGACTGTCCATCCTTGGAGGCAGTCGGGGGAAGATTATCGCTGTACCCACAAGCCTAGCTTTCCCTCTCACAAGACAGATGGGTACAGTCGATCATATCCGAGGGTTACAAAATTCCTTTCGTGGAAAGTCCTTTCAATCACAAAAATTCCCTTCCAGATGTGCCACCCGGTCTAAGGGCAATCGCAAAATTAGAAGTATCAAAGCTTCTACACAAAAGGGCCATTCAGCCAGTTACAACAGACCATTCAGAGCCCGGAATCTACTCAAGATTCTTTTTGGTCCCCAAAAAGACGGGAGATTGGAGACCAATATTTGATCTCAGCAGACTCAACAAGTCTGTGAAAAAGACGAGATTTCGAATGGTCACACTTCAATCAATTTTGCCCTTCCTGGGCAAAGACAACTGGATGTGCTTAATAGACCTTCAGGATGCGTACTATCACATAAAAATTCACAGACGCTCCAGAAGGTTTCTCCGCTTTCGGCTGGGGTCCAGTTATTTTCAATTCAGAGCCCTGCCCTTTGGTCTCACTACAGCCCCCAGAGTGTTCACCAAATGTATGGCAGTGGTCACGGCTCACCTGAGACGCCAAGGATTCCAGGTGTTTCCGTATCTCGACGACTGGCTCCTTTCAGCCACCACCAGGCATCAACTTCTCCAAGCCAGGGATTACACCCTAAATCTCTGCACTCAGTTAGGAATTTCGATCAACTACGAAAAATCCTCCTTGTTGCCCTGCCAGTCTATTACTTTTATAGGCGCAAATTTAGACACTGTTCGGATGTCAGCAACCCTCACAGACCAAAGGATTTCAGATATCCAAAGTCACGTGCGGATCATCCTCGCCAGCAAAAAGGTACAAGCCAGACTGGTCCTGAAAGTGCTGGGCCTAATGGCAGCGGCCATTACCCTTCTTCCCTTGGCCCGCTTCTACATGCGTCTTCTTCAATGGATGTTGTTCACCCAGTGGTCTTACCAACAACTTCCCATGCGTCACCAAATCCTGGTGACACAAGCTTGCAAAAACCACCTATCCTGGTGGATTTCTTCTCCCCAGATTCATCAGGGCAGACCCTTTGTATCCCCGGCCCCGGTAGCCACAGTCACTACGGACGCCTCCCTGATCGGGTGGGGGGGGTCATTGTCAGGGCAGGATGGTTCATGGGACATGGCAACCGTTCGAATACCACCTGCACATAAATGTCCTAGAGATGAGAGCAGTGCTTTTAACGTTGCAAGCCCTCAACGACTTTCTTCCCTTGGGAACAATTGCAGTTCACACGGACAACATGTCTGTAGTATGGTATATCAACAAACAGGGCGGAACCAAGTCCTACCCCTTGTGTCGAGAAGCTCTCAGACTCTGGCAATGGGCGATCTCCTCTCATCGGTTTCTGGTAGCAACGCATATCCCTGGGAAAACCAACATTTTAGCGGACAGATTGAGCAGAGCTATTCTCATGCCTCACGAGTGGTCTCTCAAACAATCTCTAGTGGAGGAGATTTTTCTAGAATGGGGCCGCCCATGTTGCAATCTTTTTGCTACTCCCCAAAACAGCAAATGCCCAGACTTCTTCTCTCTCTTCCCACTGCCAGGCCATCCCCCCAGAGACGCTCTTACCCAGGATTGGCCCCAGGGACTTCTTTATGCTTTTCCTCCTTTTCCATTGATTCCACAAGTACTCCAGAAAGCCACCGTTTTGAGAGCCAAAATGATTCTCATTGCCCCCTATTGGCCTCGACAAATTTGGTTTCCGTTCCTCCATCGTCACCTTTTGGTGCAGCCGTGGCATCTGGACCCAGTGTCAGACCTTCTGATCCACCAATCGGGTCACCTGCATCAGTCTATTCCTTCTCTCAACCTCACAGCTTGGTTGCTCCACTTCCTTCCCTAGCCAGGCTTCCTATGATCTCTGACCTGGTTAGGGATATTATAGTGGCTTCTCTTAAGTCCTCTACTAGAAGGATTTATACCAGCAAGTGGAAACGTTTCTCTTGTTGGGCAAAATCAAAGAATATAGATCCCTTTACTGCCCCTGTTCATGCAGTTTTGGATTTTTTAGCGGAAATCTTTCACTCGGGTTCTTCATCTTCCACGGTTAAAGTTTAGTTGGCTGCTATCTCGAACTTTCATGTCGGGTTTGCAGATCACAACATTATGTCCCACAGGCTTTGTAGAGCTTTTCTAAAAAGGATTTTTCTCCTTAAACCTCCTGTCAGGAGTCCTCCTCCTCAATGGGACCTAAATCTAGTGCTGACATCCTTAATTCTTCCTCCCTTTGAGCCAGCTGTTTCATGTTCTCTGAAGTTTCTTTCATAGAAAACACTCTTCCTTGTCGCTATTACCTCGGCCAGGAGAGTGTCAGAACTTCATGCCCTTTCTGTTCGTCCCCCTTATTTGGTCTTCCACAAGGACAGGGTATCCTTGAGAACTAATCCATCCTTTTTGCCTAAAGTGGCTTCAAAAACCAAAAGTGCATTCCACCAGAAGTTTAGCCACTTCCACAGCTTTTCAGGCTAGACTCCCTGTAGACACTATTTGTGCAGCAGCCACTTGGGCCACTCCTCATACCTTTGTTTCTCATTACAAATTGGATTTGGCCTCCAGGGATAGAGCCAGTTTTGGTTCTACGGTTCTCAAGAGTCTGTTCCATTGAGCCACCCAGGATAGAGGTGCTAGGACGGTCCCATCAAGAAGAATGAAGGCGAGATTGACAACTTAACATTGAGAAGTTATGTACCTACCATAACGTTCCATGTTAGTTGTCTTCTCTCGCCTTCTTTCTTGCGACCCTCCCTCCAACCCCCTTGCCTGGACAGACCTTGTTCTCCTTTGTCTGGAAGATTGCTTCTTTAGGCACCAGTTAGTTACCTGGTTCCCTTTTCAGCCCTTCTTTAGGGTAATTGCTTTCTTTCCTCAGTGGAAAGTTTTTCCTGTGCTAGGTGTGTCTCGCTATAGGTACAAACGAGATCTGGGTACTTACCGCCTTGCATCATGGGATATGGGGCTGCCTCTAGCTGGTAAAAGTGACTCTCGAGCTTAGCAAGTGCCGAGTCGGAGCCGAGGATCGGCTCCAAACCCATCAAGCAAGAAAGAAGGCGAGAGAAGACAACTAACATGGAACGTTATGGTAGGTACATAACTTCTCATTTTCATTCGCGTCCATCTCTTTACTTATTCCTGCTGATTATTCATGTCTGCAGGTTGAGATATGTAAACGTGCCTTATTTTGTCTGTTGTTTTAATAAGCATTTTTTAAATGTGTTAGTAGTACTAGACTATACTGCTTACATCTTACAACATACTTTTATTATGTTGTTTTGTAAAGTAGTCAAGTTACATTTGATGCTTCATGCTTATTTTATTCTTGAAGCGCGATATACGTGCTTTCGGAATTTGTGTTGCTTGACAGCTACATCCGAAACTGGTATTCATGTTTTTATGTGCATTTGGTTTTTTTGGTTAGACTTCGAAGGATGAATTTAGATTGAGAAGGATGATTGGTTTGAATTATATATTTATGTATAGAGTATTTAAAACATATTTAAAAGAAGTTTAGAATGCTTGTGTGATCTTTTTCAACGTTGATTCTCAACGTGATGTGTTCACACTTGAGTAGATGAGCTTGAATTATTGGCTTTTTTCATCCAGTATGTCATGTTTTGAGTATCTTTGATTATCCAACATATTTCTTTATAGTTTTTAAGTTTTTAAGCTTATATATATATGTTTCAATGTAAAATGATGGTGATATTTTATAAAAATACAATAATATTTGACATACTCATTATTTATATATTAGTATTTATTATCTTTATATTAAGTACAGCATTTTTAGGTGAGAGCGTGGACTCTCAGTGCCTAGGAAAGGTGGCTTACAGAAATGTATTGTTCTCGGTGTGTGTTTTCTGCTTAGTAAAGGATTTCTAATTGAAGTTTTTATCATGCTAAACTGACAGATTTGCTTAGTTGCCAGCAGCATTAAGTTATCTTACTATGTGTTTTTGTTCGTTCACTGTGAACATTGCTTGCCTTACTGAAGATTTAATCATTTAATGCACTACTTAATTGATGGTTGAACAAATTGATCATCCTAGTGATTGTTTAATTGATGAATTTAATTGATGTATTTTAGCGCCAAAAGTTGTATATAATGCTTTCTGATATGTAGTTAATTTATATCTGAAGAAGCATAGAAGTCTCTACGCGAAAGCGCTTATATACGTTTTTATTGCTGCTGTTCGTGAATAAATGGATTTTGTTCGCATTTTATAAGTTTATTGTTTTGTGCTGCATCGTGGTGAGTCCATCTGTTTGTGTTTCCACTTGATTCTGACATACTCTCACAAACCTTCTACCAGAAAGATTTATACCAGTAACTGGAAAAGATTCTCCTTTTGGGCCCATGAGAGAAACCTTGATCCTTACACAGCTCCCATTTCTGCCATTTTAGACTTCCTTTCTCAGTTGTTCCACCAAGGCTCAGCAGCTGCTACTATTAAAGCCTAATCTTATGGCTCATAGACTGTGTAGAGTTTTCCTTAAAGGGACCACCTTGTTAAGACCCCCCAGTCATGGATCCGGTGGCGCCATGGGATTTGAACTTTGTTCTCCATAGACTTACATCAACTCCTTTAGAACCCTCAGCAACATGTGACCTTAAGTTTTTATCTTGGAAAACTATATTTTTAGGGGCTATCATTTCTGCAAGAAGGGTCTCTGAACTGCAATCTCTTTCCATTAAGCCCCCTTATTTGGTGTTTCACAAAGATACGGTCTCCTTACGTACAAAATCCTTCCTTTATTCCTAAGGTGTCTTCTCAAGCCAATATTAATCAATCCATTGAATTGCCTGTTTTCTTCCCCATTTTTTCTAACAAGGCATTCACCAACTGGATGTGCATAGACAATTGCATTTTTATCTGGACAGAACTAAAGATTTCAGAAGGTCGGATCAATTGTTTATTTCATTTTCAGATGCTAGGAAGGGCCTTCCAGTTTCTAAAGTCATATTATCTCACTAGATTTCCAGCTGCATTTCATTTGTCTAGTCATCCAGTGGCAAAGATCTTCCCTTCAAAATGAAAGCTCATTCTACCAGGTCTGTGTCTACCTCGGTAGCTTTTCAGGCTAAATTCCAATAGACAACATTTGTGCTGCAGCAACATGGGCTTTCACCTCATACATTCATTACTCACTACAAATTGGATATGGCTTCCAGGAATAGGTCTTCCTTTGGTTCCACAGTACTCAGGAGCATTTTCCAATGAGCCACCCAAGATGAAGGTACTAGGGACGCTGTCCCAAGAGTAAGAATGAAGGCAAGATAGGACTACAGAACATAAAGAAGTTATGCACCTACCATAACATTCGATGTTTGTAGTCCATCTCGCCCTTCAATCTTATGAACCCACCCTCCTGCCCCCTCCTTGAGGACCTGGGGATAGAGTGTCTTCTGTTTGTTTGGTTATGTTAGTCCTTTCGACTTGGTTTGTTTTTGGTCTCTCTAGGTTTCTCCTTGCAGCAAACGAGATCTGGGTTGTGTTAGTGATGCATCATGAGATACCTCCTAGCCACGAGCCAGCCAGAAGTTTTCGAACTAGAATATGGCTGAGCCAGAGCTGAGGTTCGGCTCCGATCCCAAGAGTAAGAATGAAGGGTGAGGTGGACTACAAACAGTGAACGTTATGGTAGGTACATAACTTCTTATCTGAAGTAGTTAACTTCATTTGATCATCAACCTGTGGGTATCGGATCCGACCTGGATCCGAGCCGGCAGCTTTCCAAGCTAGAGATCCGAGTTCCAAGCTCCTCCCCATTACCCATAATACCCTGCTACCCCCTCCAATCCTCAGATCTCGTTTGCCGCGGCTTTGTCAAGCACGAGTTTCTTGAGCTCCTAGCGTTTAGGCGAGTTGTAAGTGTATTTTTTGTCAAAACCTTCTTAGTTTTTTGGTGTGTGTGGATAGTTTAACTTTAGTTTAAACCCCTGAGATTTATCATTCCCTCGTAGTTTAAAGCCTAATAGCCCCCCCTTTCCCTTAGGTGTTTGTGTGGGCGCGTGTGTGCTTTTTGTTTAGAAATCATGGCAGAGGCCCCAAAGGCCATCTTTTCTAAGTGCACTGAGTGTGGCCATAAGCTTTCCCCAGCGGATGGCCACACTCAGTGCGTCCTCTGCCTGGGGGTACCGCGTTTAACATTGGGCTGCCAAATTTGCGCAGCCTTTAACCCCTGGGCCCTGAAGGATAGGAGGAATAAGCTGATTCTGGCGGGTCTCCTACCTGTGGAGTCGGCTTCCTCCTCCTCTCCCTCGGTGGCTACAGCCGCGGCTGCTCAGTTTGCTGTCCCCTCTCCCCTGGCCGGGACTCAATCTCCCACTTCTTCCCAGGGAGAGAGGGACTCTAAAAAAGAAGAGAGAGGGAGAAAGAGAGGCACAGAAGGCACAAGCGGTGGGCCGACTCAGCCCCCTCGGACTCACCTGCCAAGCTGCTCTCCTCACCCCAGAAGGTCTCCGGGCCTTCCTCCCCTCGGCTCCGTTCTCCACGCTTCTCACCGGAGCCGGAAGAGGAGGCCCGAACATCTTCAAGGTCGTCGCGGTGGCCCTCCCGGCCAGCTTCGGTGGCCTCCTCTAGGTCGGCCTGTAGCCTCTCCGACGCTGATATGGACTGGATGATGCGTCATTTTCTCCAAACCCAACTGTAGATGGGAGTGCTGCTGCCCCCCTCCGCGGGGGAGTTCAGCCCCACTTTTTGCCCCGATAGCTCCTTCTCCGATCCACTATCGGGTTTCGGAGCCTTCAGATCCGAGGAGTCTGAGTCAGGGAGTCAGCGTCCATAATTATCGCTACCTCGACGCTGGCCATGCCCTCGAGTTTGTCAGATCCTTTTTCGGATCCGAGCTCTCAGGGCCGAGAGCCGTGCGTCGGATCCGAGGGGGCCAGTGTGTCTTCGGCTCCGTTTCTGTCTGAGCACACTTTCCTCTCAGGTCTGAGCGCATATGCTCCGCCGCGGATCCGAGGGTGTTAACCATGGAACCCAGAGAGATTGGTTCACCCTCTGCTTTCGATGTGGTGGAGAGGGTCCTCTCGAGAGTTCGATACCCTCTGCTCTTTCTTCAGATTCCGCCCCCACTCCCTTGCAGCTGGGCTTGTCTTCCATCGTCCAGTCCCAGGGACAGCCTGTGTTGACGCCCCAGCCCATTCCACTGGCGGGAACACAACCCTGTTGGTGAGCCCTCCTCGGACAGTTCCACCGAGAAGGCCCCCTTACAAATGTAAGTGTAAGAGGAGGCACTTGGACTCCTCTGAGTCCCTCACGGAGGACACCAATTTGGAGGAAGGGGAAGGTTCCCCCAGGTCACCCCCGAGGACGTCTCCTTTGGAGACATGATGGAAATGCTTTGCCTAAAGGAGGGTGGTCAGCCCAAAAACCTTCCTCTGACGAGTCGGTGTTCCTGGAGGTGTTCGCAGGCCCGACTACCTCATGGGTGTCCCCTCCGGCTGACACCCTAGTTGACCTCATCACAACAAGGGCATGGAAGGAACCGGACACTGTAGAGCCAATCCCCAGGAGGCCAGATGGGATTCTTAGTCCCCCTGTGGATAGGACGGCTTGGAGTAAGGGTTCCCCGGTAGATGCCATGGTCGTGGCGGCAGCCACCAAGAAGGAACTTGCCCAGGATAGTTCCTCGATCCGTCCCCCTTATAAGGAGTCTCGGACGATGGATCGTATCGGGAAGCAGATGTTTGCTTCAGCTACCTTTTCCATAAGGGAGCTGAATTATTTGGCTCATGTAATTAGACTTCAGCGGGATCTGGTGAAAGAATACGCTGAGTCTCCCCCTGAGTCCATGTCGGCCGAGGACAAACGGACTTTCTCGGCTCGCATGGCCACTCTGAAATCTGTTTCAAACATGTCTACGAGGCTACTTTCCCATGCCACGGAGGGGGCCGCTAGAGCCAGCGGGTCCGGCATCACCTTAAGGCGTCACGCTTGGCTCCGGCTTTGTGACTTTGCAGAACCTTTCAAGGCGTCCTTCGTGAACGAACTCTTCGGTTCTACCCTGTTCAGGAAGACCGTCCGTGACACATTGGTTCAGAGTGAGAAAGATGGGAAGACGCCGTCTGCCGTCGGAGTCCGCTTCTCAGCGCCTCAAAGGTCCTTTTCCAGGAACCAGAGAGGACAAAAGAAGATGTGGTTCTGGAAGTCTCAGCAGTCCCGTTATGCTCCGGACCCTTCGTCCTTCAGAGGCAGAGGGTGACAAGGTGGACGCTGGCCCAGAGGCAGAGGGGGGCTGAAAATCTTTGGGTCGCAGGAAACTTTTTCTGACCGACCCACGCAGCAGACGTGAGGGATTGCCCAACTGCTTCTCTCTGGAGGCAGTCGGGGGGGGGTGTTTTTCGAAGCACTTGGCCCAGTCGGAGTCCATCACAACAGATCGCTGGGTGCTTTGAATAATATCCAGAGGTTACTCAATCCCTTTCATAAACCTGCCTCCTCAGTCAAGGCTCCTCCCACATGTACCACCCAGTCAGATGGAGGCTGCAGCTTTAGAGGTAAAAAAGCTGCTAGAAAAAAGAGCCATCCAGCACGTTCCCCCAGGCCAATCCAGATTAGGCAATTACTTCAGGTTCTTTTTGGTGCCAAAGAAGACAGGGGACTTAAGGCCGATCCTCGACCTTTCAACAATGAACCTCTTCATTGCCAAGGAGAAATTCCGGATGGTCACGCTTCAATCCATTCTGTCCCTGCTGCAGGAGAAGGACTGGATTTGCTCCATAGACCTCAAGGATGCATACTATCACATTGTCATGGACAGGCGATCCAGGAGGTTCCTCCGCTTTCGACTAGGGGCCAGTCATTACCAGTTCAGGGTCCTACCCTTCGGCCTCATCACAGCCCCCAGGGTGTTCACCAAGGTCATGGCAGTTGTAGCGGCCCACTGAGACTTCAGGGAATACAGGTTTTTCCTTACCTAGACGACTGACTCCTTACCGCCCCACCAGGCATCTACTCTGCTTAGCCAGGGATTGCTTCCTACTTCTAGCATCCCAATTGGGGATCACCATAAACTTCAAGAAGTCATCATTTCAACCAGTTCAAGTCTTGGGAGTTCATAGGGGCCAGAATAGACACGCTTCAGACCAAGGCCTTCTTGACATCAGACAGACTTCGCAGTTTGACCTTACATGTTTTAGCCCTTCTTCAGTCACCTGCTCCATCAGCGGAGTTGGTCCTGAGAGCTTTAGGGTCCATGGCAGCAGCAATCAATCTCGCGCCCTTAGCTCGCTTGTACATGAGGGTTCTCCAGTGGACTTTGCAGGTTCAGTGGTCCATCCTTCACCATCCGTTGGACTTACCGATTCCTCTCAGCAGAGTTTGCAGAAATTCTCTCATGTGGTGGCTCCAATCTCGAGAGCTTCGAGAAGGACGACCATTTGTTATGCTGCAACCCTAAGCCACGGTGACCACGGACGCTTTTCGCCTTGGGGGGGCAATACGCGGGCAGAACTGTCCAAGGTACGTGGACTCAAAGACAATTCTGCATATCAGTGTTCCGGAGATGAGGGCGGTGCTTCTAGCATTGCAAGCCCTTCATGCTTTTCTCCCTCCAGGGACTATTGCAGTTCAGTCGGACAACATGTCAGTGGTCTGGTACATCAACAAACGGGGGGACCAAGTCTTACCCTCTTTTCCGAGAGGCCATGAGAGTTTGGGATTGGGCGATATCCACCAACCGTTTTCTGTTAGCAGTGCACATTCCAGGTCAGTCCAACATCCTAGCGGACAAACTGAGTCGAACTATCCTCTTACCTTACGAGTGGTCTCTGAATCCCTTAGTAACAAAACAGATCTTCCGCAAGTGGGGTCAGCCTTGCTGCGATCTCTTCACGTCGCCTTCCAACGCGAAGTGCAGCAAATTTTTTGCTCTAATTCCCCCTCTGGGGGAAAGCCCCAGAGACGCTTTAGTTCATGCTTGGCCACCCGGTCTTCTGTATGCTTATCCTCCTCTTCCGTTGATGACAAAATTCTTACAGAAAGCTCGTTGGTTGGCGAACAAGATTATCCTCATAGCCCCATTCTGGCCTCGTCAAGCCTGGTTCCCGTGCTTACGGTCTCATCTTATAGCTCCTCTCTGGATCTTGGATCCCATCCTGGATCTGATATCTCATCCTTCGGGATTGACACCCCCGAATCTGGTCGATCTCAAGCTCTCAGCTTGGTTGATCCAGTTCCATTAGTTGCTAGGACTCCCGGTATCTCGTCTGCAGTTAGATCTATCCTGGTAGCGGCGTATAAGTCTTCTACCAGGAAGGTTTACAATAGTAAATGGAAGCGGTTTTCCATTTGGGTGTCTCATAGGAATTTGGACCCTTTCACTGCTCCCATTCCAGCAGTGCTCGATTTCCTATCTCATATTTTTCAGCAAGGGGCCAGTTCTACTGTAAAGGTTCAAATGGCTGCCATCTCCCATTTTCACATTGGAGACTATCTCAATCCCCTAGCTTCCACCAAGATTTGTAAGACTTTTCTGAAAGATGCGTTTCTCTTGAGACCTCCTATTAGGAACTCCGTCCCTCCATGGGATCTAACTTTGGTCCTTCAGGCTCTGACTAGACCACGTTTTGCACCTGCAGCTTCTGTTGATTTGAAATTCTTGTTCTGGAAAACTGCCTTTTTGGTAGCTATTACCTCAGCTAGAAGGGTGTCGGAGCTTCAGGCTCTCTGTATTAAAGCCCCGTATCTTGTTTTCCATAAGGACAGGGTCTCTCTCAGGACTAACCCATCTTTTCTACCTAAAGTGGCCTCCAAGGCGAACATCAGTCAGTCCATTAATCTCCCAGTTTTTTCCCTAACTATCAAAACAAAGGGGAGTACAAACTTCATTTGTTACATGTTCATAGACAGTTACATTTTTATTTACACAGAACAGCTGCCTTCCGCAAGTCTGATCAGCTCTTTGTTTCCTTTGCAAAACCCTTCTTGGGTAAGCCAGTGTCGAAGGTGACTCTGGCCAGATGGATTTCTAATTGCATTCTGCTCACATACAAACTATCTGGCCTGCCAGAGCCTATAGGGGCTTATGCTCATTCTACCTGCTGTATGGCTACATCTGCTGCATTCTGGTGGAGAGTTCCCTTGGATGACATTTGCTCTGCGGCTACTTGGGCATCCTCTCATACCTTTATCTCACACTATAAATTGGATTTAGTGTCTAGAGGAAGGGCGGCTTTTGGCTCTGCAGTGCTCCGGAATATCCTTCCTTGAGGACCTCCCAAGTTTTTGGTAGCTGGGGACTCTGTCCCACAGGTTGATGATCAAATGAAGTTAACTATTTCAGATAAAGAAGTTATGTACTCACCATAACGTTCCATCTGAGTAGGTAACTTCATTTGTCAGCAACCAACCCTCCCTTCTTCCCCCTAACCTGGTTCTTTGATTACCTGAACCCTAGGATGGGTTTTCAGGTCATTTGTTAATCCTTAGGTTAGGATTCTTCAGGTTGTTGTTTTGTCATTGTGAGGTTATATAGGTGGAAAAATGCGATCTGAGGATTGGAAGGAGGTAGGGTATTATGGGTAAGGGGGAGGAGCTTGGATCTCTAGCTTAGAAAGCTACCGACTCGGATCCAGGTCGGATCCGATACCCGCAGGTTGCTGACAAATGAAGTTACCTACTCAGATGGAACGTTGTGGTGATTGCATAACTTCTTTTTTTTTTTTTGTTTTCCCTATGTGGATTGCTGTGTATTTTTATACATCTTGCAGCTTACACCAACCTTTTTGTCACAGTTATAGTTGTTGTTGTTTGTCTTTCAGCTTTTTCCCGGTTAGGGGTCGCCACAGCGGAACTCCGGTCCGCTAATGATTGGCAGTAGATTTTCACGAACGCCGAGGTGCCAGCTCGACATTCAACCTTCAACAAAGGCACGCCCATTTACGCATGTCTTTCGAACGCCCATCCAACCGCGGGGAAGACATGCAGACTCCACACACAAGGCACTCCCTGCACTCCAGCCGAGAACTGAACGGGAGAACCTCTTGCTGTGAGGCAACAACGTCACAGTTATAGTAATCCCTACTAATTAGTTTTGCAGAATTATGTCTATAAATTTCATTCCCTTCTAAAATATTAGGGCATTGAGTGCTCTTGTTACACTTGTAGGTCCCTACAACAGCCCTAAATGTCTTGAAAATTCATCTGATTCTATCATCATTATTTTAATATTAATGCCTCTGGTATACCAGCTTGGGTACCTTCCCTGGTTTTTCAGTAAAATTATTACTGTGTATAAATATTTGCTAATTTTTTTTTTAAAAATTGTTTCCGATGGTCGTACTATCACAACTGTACCCATACCACTGTTAAATTTTGATAGTTCAATGTTGGTGTCCCTGTGTACCAGACACCAACCTTTTATTATTAAACGGGTACAGAAACATATTGTCTCTCAATACTAACCTCATCATAAATTTCATTTAATTGGTAGAATCTGCTGATGTGGATTTTGTTTCATTCACCTTAATTGATAGAATATCACGTTCTTAACTTCATCTTCAACATTTCCATTTCCATGGTCTTTAAGTGGTGACCGTAGGCTAGAATTTAATTTTTATTTCTAAGAGAGAAGGACAAATAGAATAGTAACATTTTCTAAGCAGGTAAACAGACTGGAAAGGGGGGCTGTAATCCAGCAGTCTGCGAAAAGACGAACATCATGAAAATGGAGCAGAGAGGAGACCAAATGATTCACAGCAACTAAGTGCACTAAAGTTGAATCTGTACAGTCTTAAAATGATAACTGCAACCCAGTAGCAATGAAAGGTGTGAAATGGCTATTGTTAAGAGACTTGTACACCCTAGAAGGAGATTAAGCGTAGTTCTTGGTAACATAACTATTTATCACTCAGCTTTGGACAGGAGTTGATGTTGTTTAACTTGAGTTAAATTCAGCTGATCTTGAAAGAGAACACACAAGTCATTCACATTGTAACTCAAATGTATAAGTTGCCGGGGCACATGTTTAAGGGAAATTAGCATGTTGTGTTTTAAAAACAACTGGACTAGGACAGCCACATGTTTACCAATGTCAGTAATTTTTCCCCAGATAAAGTGGTAGGTAGACTTCTGTCAATGCAAAAGAAATGTACAGTTGTTATATTTCATGCAGGTTGCAAATGATATGCTAAACTGATGATAAAACATGATGATGCTAAACAAAATGATAAAAAAACTTCTTCCTCCACCTCCAACACAAACACCTTAATAATCCACAAAAATTCTGGGCAGGCTTAAACAAACTCCTGCACCCAGGCCAGGCAGCCACCCCCACTCCAACAACTTGCAAACAACAGTGCCCTGTAAACATTGCTAACACATTCAATAGTTTCTTCACAGAAACTATACAATCCCTGGCCACACAATTCAAACAAACAACCAGCCCACTCCATTACCCATGCCAGCAGAATACTACAACTACATCAGATCATCTGTTTACCTTCGATCCAGTACCCATATCCTCTATAACATCTCTTCTTAAAAAACTAAAACCCACTAAGCTAGCAGCTGACCTTCTCCCAGCTGAGTTTCTGCAAAAAGCAGCTGAGGCCATTTCCTATCCTGTCTCCATAATCATAAACCGTACCTTGTCAGAAGCCTTCATCCCCTCCATATGGAAAATGTCCCACATTATTCCTCTCCATAAAGGTGGTAGCTCACTAGAGCTAACTAACTACAGACCTATAGCTATACTCTCACCCCTGGCCAAAATTATGGAAAAGTGTGTCCACAAACAACTGATGGAACACCTCACCAAAAATAAAATTCTAGCCAACTCCCAACATGGCTTCAGGCCAAATCACAGTACCACATCAGCCCTACTATCCTTTTCTAATACCATCAATAACTTCAGAAACAATAATAAACTATCATCTGCTCTTTTCTTAGACCTCTCCAAGGCCTTTGATATGGTGAACCACATTCAACTCCTCCATACATTAAAAAAACTATCACTTAGCAATTCCACGCTGAAATGGTTCCAATCCTACCTGTCCAATAGGCAACAGGTTGTTCTATGGCAGGACAAATTATCCACATGCCTACCTGTTACACTTGGAGTTCCCCAAGGATCTATTCTTGGCCCTCTTCTCTTCACCATCTTTGTTAATGACCTGCCCACAATCACCCCCCCATGCCACATGCATTCAATATGCAGATGATTCGACTCTCATCAGCACTGCCTCCAACCTGGCAGACCTCACTGCTTCAACCCAAGACACCTTCAACCTAATAGAAAAATGGTTCTCAAGTCATCAACTAGTTCTCAACCCCAACAAAATAAAACTACTTACTTTCTCACCCACTAACAAGACTCTTCCCCCCACCTTCTCTATTGCATCCTCCAATGGAATCACTATATCACCAGAAGCTCTCACAAAGCTATTAGGTGTTACCATTGATAACTCCCTTAAATTTGACACCCATTTCAATCTTACCATCAAAACTGTCAATAAAAAGCTTGGCTCTCTCTATAAAGTAAAACACTTTCTCACTCCTCACGCTAAAATTACAATTGTCAGCACACACCTGCTATCAACTCTTTTCTATGCGTCCCCTCTCTTTACAAACCTAAACAAGACAACCCTTAACAAACTTGCTTCTTGTTACAATCACATAGCTAGATTTGCCACAAATTCCACCTTTAGAACGCACCACTGTACTAACTTGAAGCAACTAGGGTGGTTGGAGTTTTCCAGCCAACTCCATTTCAACCAACTCAAAACGGCTCACTAGATACTGTATCACCCAGAGAAAACACCAGCTCTGAAAAACATCATTCACCCCTATATTAACCTGCAATCTTTACGCTCCTCCAATAAGATCTTAGCTCAAACTACCAAAGCCAATAATTCTGCTGGGGATTCTCTATTCTCAAACTTCGTAGGTAAAATGTGGAACTCCCTACCGACCATGCTCACCTCAGAACCTTCACTCCTGCAATTCAAATAAAAGCTTAAACCCAATCTCAATACTCTCTGGCAATGTCCCTGTTCCAAACCTGATTAACCACTATCATTTACCCTTCTCTTACCTCACTATCCTTAACCGCTTTTTAACAAGGTGCCTCGCCTTTGTAACTGACCTATGTTTTTTTTTTTATATGCTGCTGTTATTTTTTTACCAAGTTGTGATGTATCTTTATATTGTATTTAGAACTCAACTATCTTCCTTTTTTGCATTAACAATGTTCATATGTCTGTTATGTACCTGGAGCTTTTCTCCCCGGGCCTCCGCTGAAAATGGACATGTATCCAGTCGGACTCTCCCGGTTAACAAATGTAAAATAAAAATAAATAAATAAACTGGTGGGAAATTGTTAGGGATATTGTTACTGTACTCCAGAAAAGTAGCGAATGAGTAACTGAAGCAGTCTTTTCACAGTTCTAATAATAAGAGTATGTTGGAAAAATTTACAGCATCCAGAGTTAACACATACATATGATCTGATGATGCCAGTCTTCACTTAATCCTTAATTGTGGGTTCGCTTCCATATCTCGGAACTGACTCGGCCGTTATTCCAGCTCACGCTTTCCAGAAACTCAAGCTTAGCTTTTACCCATAATGCTGTTTTCAGGATTACCTCAGATCTCATTTGACGCTTTTAGTGACCAGACACATCTCATCTACAGCTCTTGAGCAGCGTATTTCTTAAAAAATCTGAGTGTTTTCCCTTTCTTTTGCCTCTTGGTGCACAGACCTTGTGTCCTGGACCCAGTACCAGACTTCTTGCCCCATCCAGAGAGACTGGTTTACCGATTCTTCAAAATCCATAGCTCATTGCATGGCTTCTCTAGTTCCAGTAATTGCCAGGCATAGTAGTCTCACTGCCCCACCTCAGTGAATTGTTCTAGCCTCCCATAAACCTTCGACTAGACGATAGTACATTAGCAAATGGCAAACATTTTCAAAATGGGCTACAGATAGTAACCTTGATCCATATTCTGCACCATTTGAGAGGGTATTGGAGTTTTTAGCATCGCTTTTCGATGTAGGAGCATACTCCTTGACCATACGAGTACTTTTAGCTGCAATTTCAAATTTTCATAATGGTCTAAATGGTACAGCTCTAATGTCCCACAAACTTTGTAATGCTTTTCTAAAAGGAATGTTTATGCTCAGACCCCCATACAAAGGTCGTTCCTCACCATGGGAATTCAGTCTAGTGTTAGTCTCTAATTCCCCATTTGAACCATCTGCAAATTGCAATTTGAAGTATTTGCCATGGAAGACATTATTTTTAATTGCTATTACTTCTGCTAGGAGAATGTCTGAGCTACAAGCCTTGTCCTGCAAGCCTCCTTGTCTAATCTTTCATAAGGACAGTGTGTCCTTGGAAACCCTTCCTTTCTACCAAAAATTGTGTCTGAGACTAATATCGACCAGACCATATAGCTTCCCTTATTTTTCCCCAAATTTTCCAACAAGGGTGAATATTGTCTGCATTTGCTAGATGTTCATAGACAATTACGTTTCGACTTTCACAGAACAAAAGAACTCAGAAAATCTGATCAATTGTTTATTTAGTTCTCTTCAGCTGCTCTGGGCAAACCAGTTTCTAAGGTTACTCTACCTAAATGGCTCAAGAACTGTATAACCTTCATTTATAACAAAAGGAAAGTGCAACTACCTGGACCTGTAAAGGCACATTCAACGAGGGGAAATAGCCACTTCTGCAGTCTTTCATTCCAGAGCTTCTATAGACTACATCTATATGGCAGCTACTTTGGGACCTCTGCATACTTTTATTACTGATTACAAGCTGGAGCTGGTCTCTAGGGGACGAGCATCATTTGGTTCGATAGTGCTCAGGAATATACTTCCAAGAGACCTCCCAATATTCAGGTAGTTGGGGACTCTGTCCCACAGTCGAGGATCAAGTGAAGATTGACATCATCAGATAAAGAAGTTATGTCTTACCATTAACATTCCGTGTTGTTAATCTTCACTTATCCTTGACATTCCCATCCTACATCCCCCTCCCTTTCAGGCTTCTTGGTGGACTAGATCTATCCCAATAGATTTTTTCCTGTTGTGAACACAGGTAATGGTCTGAACACAGATAATGGTCTTTGACCCGTTATTGTTGTCTGTCACTGTCTTGTGCAAACTTGATCTGAGGTAATTCTGAGAGGAGCGTTATGAGTAAAAGCTAACTTCAAGTTTTTGGAAGGTGTGAGCTGGAATAACTACAATGTCTGTTCTGAGATACAGAACCGAACGACACAGTCAAGGAAGTGAAGATTGACAACACAGATGGAACGTTGTGATAATAAATAACTTTTTTTTTTTTTTTTTTTTTTTAAACACGTTTGGCACAATTGACAAAAGTAGAGTTGCTCTAGGGTGGGATGTTTACTGTGGATGTATGATGATGACTTCTGTTTTGATGTGTTGTACAAAAAAAAATAAATCAAGTTTTTCTGATGGTTCAAGATTATTTTTCTTTCTTGTACACTAAAACAAGGAGTGTAACAATTGACATTTGGTGATTTAATACTTAGTCTCTGACAGGGGTAGTGGCTGAAAGTTTGTTTAAACCAGATGAACCACTACATTGTATACTTGGCTAAAGGGTAATATGTAACAGAAGAAACATTTTGAGTAGGGAAGAGGTATTTGTGTTTCTATTGAAGATACTGTTAATTATAGAAAATGCATGTTAAGTGAAAGAAACTGTGTAGTAGTCTTAAAATTAGCTTAGAGGAGAGAGATTCTATCACGTTTTTGTAGACTGGTGGGTATTAACTCTTATTGAAAACACTTTTTGAATTTTTGTACAGAATCATCATTTTTTAGAGAAAGTACCCATATTGCTTTAAATATATATTGTAATTCATAAAAGTAGTACATACTTTAGTAGGTTGCAGTGCGCTCCCTTGCCAGGCCTGCCAGCAGCCAACTCTTTCCCCTTCCTTATCAATTTAAATTATCCCTACTCTCCCTCCCACACTTTACTTTTACCCCTTGTTGAGCCTGATAACCCCCTCCAGCCCCTTACTGGATATTCCCCGTAGGTGTCCCTGTTCACTCTTCTTAGCTGCCCAATAGGTGCCACCCCCTCTACCTTTCTTGCTGTCTCTACTACATTTCCCCTCTTGGTTTCTTAGTACACTTTCTTTCAGTGTTTTCTTTGATATCTCGCCCACTGTTCTCTCTCCCCATATTCTCCCAGGACTACATATCCTCTTCCTCAGCTCCCTTATTTCTCCATTCTCCTCCAAGCTCCTAGCCTCAGCCCCTCCCATACTATTCTTTCAGCACATATCTCCTCACAACTCCATTTCACTGTCAGTCTTTGATATAAAATATATCTTTGCAATCTTACCTTCTAGCTCTCCTACTCTACTGATTGTTTTTTTTTTCCTCTCTCTTTTCTCCTTCCTTTGGCTCTTCCGCTCCGTTAAGCCTCTGGCTCACTCCGCTCCCCTACCCTACCCCCAAATCTCACCCACCCCCAGCACCTCTACATTTATACCTCTCGATCCCCCTCCCATGTATACTAATTAACCAATCAGAGTCCTTCTCTCGTTACCCCTCCTACTCCTCCCACCCCACTTTACCTCACTCCACCACTTAATCTATCATAGTTCTTCTACTTGACCCCTCCCACTCTTTCTCTTCCCTCCCATTATAGTTTCCCTTCTCATCACAGATTTTTCCCTCTCTCTCCCCTGCAAATACTTTCAACCCTATCCTCTTCCTAAGACCCCATCCTTTTGTTTTTGTTTGTGCTGCCTACTCAACTCCACTACATCAATCTCTTCCTCCTCTGCTTGCCAAACATGTCTCCCAAAATCCTTCATAATATCTATGTCCCATCATTACTACTTGTACTTCTCATTCCCCTATATTTTGCTTCGTCCTACTCTCACAAAATACCCTTTTCCCCTCCTCCTACACAAACCAACCCTTGTACTCATTCACAACCTTCTCTATCTACCCACTACAACAACATATCTTCCACTCTTATTCCTCCCAAAACACTGTACCTTTTCCATCCCAAAAGCCTCACCACACCAAAAACTCTCACTCTGAAAATCCTCCCTCCCCATAACAGCCTCCTACTTCTAAAACACAAAAGACAAAAAGTTACTACCAATAATGACCTTGTCTTATGTGGCGATATTCATCCGAACCCTGGCCCCTGCCTCACCACTAACAACGTCTCCCCAACCCCTTTTTCTCCCTCTGAAATAAAACATAGTCCCCCTCCCAATTCTTCTACCACTTCCTCTCCTAACCCCCTTAAGCTCTTCTCTATCAATGCTCAGAGCCTAAATAACAAAATTCACCATCTTCATGCTTGGATTTGCCACAACCAACCAGACATCCTAGCCATTTCTGAAACCTGGCTAAAACCCCACATCACCGACTCTGAAATCTTACCTCCCGGCTTCCAAATCCACAGAACTGACCGACCAAATAAAAAAGGTGGAGGCTCTGCAATAATTTTCTCTAACCTTCTCTCCCTGATCCTTCTACAAATTCCAACTCCTGAGTTCAAAAACGCTGAACTTACAGCCAGTCTCCTTCGACTAAATAAACATAAGAACATCTGCATTATCTCCTTTATATATCCCCAGGTGACAACACAACAACCCTTGAAAATATTCTTTACTGGGCCTCAACTGAAATCAAATTTGAAACCTACATTCTAGGCGACGTTAACATTGATTGGAATAAAATCAACTCTCCTTCCCCCTCCCAATTCATCAACCTCTTTAACTTCACCCAAGTAATACACTCAACCACCCGGCCTAACAAAACAAATCCCCAGGATCTACCATTGACTGGATCCTAGTCTCTCATCCAAACAAAATAACTCTTTCAGGCACTATCCCTGATACCTTCAGTGACCATCTCCCTACTTTCATACACCGCTCCGCTAACTCTACCCAATATCTACACCACTACATCCACACTCGTAATCTCAGCAACTTCAACCCAACTATCTTCTCAAACATTCTTAAACATACCAACTGGCAGACCCTAAATACACTTCCCCTAGACAAAGCTGTAGAACAGTTTAACTCTATCTTCCTAAATACTCTGAACTCCCTAGCTCCTCCAAGAAACAAACGAGTCAAAGCTAACTCTGCCCCCTGGCTATCCAAAGAAACAAAACAAGTCATGCATCAAAGGGACAAATCTTGGAAGCTATACCAGAAAAATAAAATCCCTTCTTCCCTGCTCCAATACACCCAACTCCGCAACCTAGCAAAAACTAATCACCCTGGACAAAAGAACTACTACTACAAACTACAGTCCAACCAAAATAAGAACCCCAAACAGTTCTGGAAATCAGTAAATTCCCTTCTCCACCCAGGATCTAAAAATAACCCTTGCCCAGACCCAAGTAAAACTGACTCAGATCTAAGCTCTCTTCAACAAATTCTTCACGGAATCTATAGCTAATCTTACCAAATCCTTCCCCAACAATAATACATCCAACTCTCTTTCCTCTACTCCCAACAACCCTCTAACTGTCCTCCCAGTTTCCAGCTGAAACCTGTTTCAACTATATTCATAAAAGACTCTTATCTAAACTAAAGCCATGCACTAATGCCCTGATAACATCCCTCCTCTTTCCTTAAATGTGCTGCTGAAGGTATTGCTCTCCCTATCAGCATCTTAATTAACAGATCTATAAAAGAGTCATATGTTCCTATGCTTTGGAGATCAGCCTACATTCTCCCACTTCATAAAGGAGGCAAAACACAAATATCTCCAACTTTCGCCCAATTGCCCTACTCTCACCTTTATCAAAAATCCTAGAGAAATGTGTCCACCACCAACTCATGCCTTTCTTAATCCATAACCACCTCCTAACACCCACCCAACATGGTTTCGCCCTGGACACAGCACTATTACTGCCTTACTATCCTTCTTAGAAACAGTCAACCAAGCCAGGGATTCTGGGTTACTAGTTTCCACTGTACTGCTAGATCTGTCTAAAGCCTTGACACCATCTCTCACAAACACCTTCTCTTTCATCTATCAAACCTTCATCTCTCCCCTGATACTCTATCCTGGTTCTCTAGCTACTTATCAGATAGATCCCAAGCTGTCAAATGGAACAATTCTACCTCCTCCTCCTTACCTACACCCACTGGTGTTCCCCAGGGGTCCATCCTTGGACCCATGCTTTTCAACATCTTCATAAATAACCTTCACTCTGCCATCCCAGACACAACAGTCATCCAATACGCAGATGATTCTACCTTAGTCTGCGCCTCCAACATTCCCGAACTACTGACAAAAACCCAAATAGCTTTTTCCACTACTGAGAACTGGATGCACCAAAATCATTTCTCTCTAAACTCTAATAAATCCAAAATTCTTCTCTTCGCTCCCTCCAGGGCTTGCACATTTGATAAAACAGCATTCAAAATCATAAGCCAAACAAAGTCAACCATAGAGGTGGTCCCATCTGCAAAACTCCTTGGCATCACTATAGACGAGCACCTCAAATTTGATAGCCACATACAACAAAACATAAAGAAAACCCACCAAAAGCTAGGTATGCTCTATAAGAACAACTGCTTTCTCTCCAACTCCGCTAGACATTCCTTAACAACTACCTATCTTCTACCATCTCTACTATATGGAGCCCCTCTCCTTACTAACCTGTCTTCTTCCATCTCCACTAAACTCGAAATCTGCTATAATAAAATCTCTAAATTTGCTACCAAATCTAAAACCTCTTCTCACCATTGTCTTTCCCTACAAACTCTGAACTGGCTAGAACTCCCTAACTACCTAGACTACCTCCAACTAACCACTGCTCACAAATTAATATTCTACCCTGAAAATGCCCAGCCCTAGCAAACATCCTTCCGCCATACACCCCAAACAGATCTCTTAGATCTGAACACCAAAATTTAATCACCATCCACAAACCCAATCGCCCTGCTGGCCAGCTCCTTCTCTCCTACTCTCTTGGCAGGAAATGGAACTCTCTCCCTTCTTCTCTTAGAACAACATCTAACACTGAAGCCTTCAAAATCCAACTTTTCTCTTACTTATCCTCTAAACATAAGTGCACCTGCTTACATCCTACATAAATCTACATAAATTCCCCTTGAACCCTCTACATCCTTTCTCTTTACTCTACCCTAATACTATCTTCTTTTCTTCTCTTTTTCTCTCTCGATCACTGCTTGATCAAACTATATTCTACTCTCAGCTTATGTATTTTCTCTCTCTACTCCTCATATGTAAATATTGTAAATAGCATGTAACCTTACACCTTCTTTTCATACAGTCAAACCTGCTACTTGAAGGAAACTACTAAATCTATTGTATCTACCTTCCTGAATGATGTTTTTTGAAGTATACTGCGTGTATTTGCTTTTTTACTAACTGTATTCAATGTAATGTTATTCCAAATGTATATATTTTATTACTATCTTTTACACTATGTAACTTAGATTGTATTTGCTTTGCTTTTGGAGCTTTTCTCCCCGGGCCTCCACTGAAAATGGGTACGTTCTGGCCCAGTGGACTTCCCCGGTAATCAAACTGGAAATAAATAAAATAAAATAAATAAATCATCGAATACATTATTCTGTTAATTGGTGATTTATGTCTGCTGAAATTTAAATGGAAAAAAAAATATTTCATTGTAACACAAAGGTATTTTACAAAGATTCTTAAAAGGTGAGTATGCCACAAGTCATGGAACCAATATGGGGAACTAATATTTGATTTAATGTGTGGTGTACTGAACAGAGGGGAGCCACATATTGTTATCATTATTACCAGAGTGTAATAATGTTGCTATTCATTGTACTGTGGAACATAAAATTTAATTCTTCAATAATTATATCAGTCAGAACAGGTTCTTCAATAATTGGATCAATCGTAACACAGTAAATTACATGATGAATGTGAGAGCCACCACACCCCTTCCTGGTTGGAAGTGGAAAGAAGATTTTAAGCTTAAGATTCCTTTAGGGGCAAAATACTTTAAATTTGCCCTTGAGTGCAAATTGTTTTGGAAGCACATGGTATTAACTTTAAATAGGACAGCATAAGTTGGTAAATAAAAAGAATAAAGAGTACAGTAATGGGGTCAGAAATAAACATACTGCTGCTAAGAGAATATATACTGAGCTGCACATGCTAATGAAATGGGAAATAAGGAAAGACTGATGTGAGAAGTTAAACTTGCAAGAGATGTGTCTACTCAATAGGAAGTCCTCAGAGTGCATTGAGGAGGGTGCTCTATCAAGTGACCTTCATTCTCTGTCACTTTTGCAAACTTGCGAGTTATGTACCTGATAAAAGTGAGACCCTTTGTGATTTCTACTGAAAAACATTTTTTGCCCTTTAAAGTTATTCATCCCAACTGACCATTTAAATACTGCCAGTATTGTGAAGGCCATAAATGCTCATTTTTTCAGTAAACATCTTTATTAAATTATCACGTATGATATTGGCAATCTTACATTTATGTAAATGAAAAACATTGACACCACTTTACTTGCAAACATTATACATCACAGACACCACTGAAACAACTATAGTTGCAAACGTACATCACTTATCTGTCCAGTAATTTTCAGTTAAACATTATATGGCCATACATGTTCTTGAACATCAAGCCATGATAAACAAATATTTGAAATAATTAGCTTATAGGTTCATAGATTAGTACTAAGCTAACTGCCCTTATGAGCCATTTTAAGCCTAGCCAGTTATCCCTTGTGAAACTTAAACCCTGCATCTTGTGTTTGTAAGGCAAAGACCTTAACCATTAGGCCACCCTCCCAAGCTTACTTATTCTAATTTATTGGCACATATTTTTATGAGCAGCTTTACAAAAAATGTATGTAAGGATTTGAAGATTGCCATTATCAGAATGATATTGATTGCGGGTACAAGTCAGGTTAAGTAGTTTTTTTCAGAAGAAGTAAGAACTAGTTAACATTGCATTCATAACATTTATACCTTCTAGATAACCTACCTGTAATCTGGATATTTATAATTTGACAGCTTTAGAAAATAACCTTTAAGTCAATGTTTTAGATTTTGTCATAGGCCCTTTGACTTTTTTGGTCACAAAATACTATTAAACTTGGAAAACCTGATGTTGACCTTTCTTTAGTATCTTGAATCCAGAACTGGGTACATAACTGTAAACAGGCTGTGGAACTGGATTGCACTCATTCAAATTGACACAGCTAAAATGAACTTGGACCTTTTTAATGTGCACATAACTGAACTAAATTTGATGGTAGAGTATTTTAAAAACCTACTCTGATATAGTCTTACATTAGGCTTTATTAAGCATATAAATGGGGAAAAAACTAAAAAGATGCACATGAATGTTGGTAAAACCAGATTTATTTGTGAGCTTTGGCAACAAAATAAGTACTATATCTTACTGTATGAATGATCAGAATAAAGCAGTTCTGTCTTAAGGCCCAAAATTGTCTGTTCTCACTAGCACTGTAAGGTCTAAATTAGAATATAGTTGCTCAGTTTGGTAACGCTCCATTAGTAAGTATAGCAGGCTGTTGGACAAGATGCAAAGAAAAGTAACGAACTAATTCTGTGGTTTAAGATTTCACTTTATGGAATATCTTAACACTACCACCTTCCTAAGGTTTACACACCCAAGTGAACAGATTTGAGATCAATTTTTTTGATGTAAGGATTTCTAAAATAAATGAAGGTTTCAAATCTAATGTGTATCGCAAGTCTACTTTCTGTAATGTTTACTTGCACTACCAAAGTTATCACCCCAAAAGTCAGAAAATAAGTATAGTAAAAGGCCAGGCTATCAGAGTTGTCAGGATGACATCTGAGAGAGATGATGTAATACAAGAGTTTGATAGGTTGAAGACCATGTTTTTTGAAAGAGGATACCCCTCAAATATAGTTGAACCAATTTTGAAAGAGGTAATTGAATGGGGAAATAAATATAAAACGCTTTTGGTTAATGGTGTAAGTAGAATTGTAGTTGATAGGGGTGACCTGGAACATGAACCTGGTCTAAGTACCCTTTCCCCTACAGACCTGGCAGATTTTAGCCAGGCATGCATTATCCAGCACTGTCCACTCTCCAATAGAGTTAAAAACATTTTGTATAAGAACTGGGGTGTTTTTACAACTAACAGTGAAGTATACAGGAAAGTAGGTGAAAAAAACCTACGTTTTCTGTAAAGGTAGGCACAAATTTAAAATCCAGTTTGGAGAAAATTAATGTTGGGAGATCTAACACTGGAGAAAACACCAAACCTTGTGGGCAATGTCCCCAATGTAGCCATATTTTGCAGGCTTCTATTACTTTAAGCAACATGGTTGGCAGTACCCTACATTTAAGAAAGGGGAATTGTTACACTACTAGAATAGTTTACATTGCATTATATAATACCTGCAACGGATTTTACATTGGTAAAACCGAGAGGGCCCTCAAATGCAAGATTTACGAACACCTGTATGAGATAAAAAAATAAGAGAGAGAGACAAATGCTCTTTTTAGACACTCTGTGGTTTGTGAGGGATATACAGGGTTTAAGTTTGGTATAGTGGACATTGTAGTCCTTGATTTAAGAGGAGGGGACTGGAAAAATTATTTGTGTAAAAAAGAGCTAATGTGGCAACTAAGGTTAGCCGCTAATTTTCCCCCCAGGTTTGAATGACCACTTGTCCCAGTTCTAAAAGAAAAATCAAATAGATTAAAAATAATATTCAACTTATTTAAGCATGTGGCAGTTTAATGTTTTTGCACAATGGACTAATATGTTTATGACTGAGATGAGATGAATTTAAGTGGAATCTGTATGCTTTTTTAACATGTATTTTTTATTATTTGATTTTACACATTTGTAATTGAGTTATTTCACTTTAAGAAAAGCAATTATGTATAATGGCCTAATTTAATTGTGGAGGGTGTATATAAGTAATTGATTCAGCATCATTTGTTCTGATGAAGTCATTTTTTACTGATGAAAGCGCTTAACTGGATTTAGAGCTTTTTTATTGTAGTGTAATAAACTGACGTTGTCCTACAGTCCGAGTGGTGCATTTTTTTATTGTTTTGGTGCCTTTTTTGCACCATCACACCATTTCACGTTTCATAATCTTACATTAGGCTTTATTGAGCATATAAATGGGGAAAAAAACTAAAAAGATGCACGTGAATGTTGGTAAAACCAGATTTATGAGCTTTGGCAACAAAATAAGTACTATATCTTACTGTATGAATGATCAGAGTAAAGACTGTCAACTTTTGAGTCTGACTAGTGTTGAGAGTATAACTTTTGGTGCCCACATAAAGCAGTTCTGTCTTAAGGCCTAAAATTGTCTGTTCTCACTAGCACTGTAAGGTCTAAATTAGAATATGGTTGCTCAGTTTGGTAACGCTCCATTAGTATGTATAGCAGGCTGTTGGACAAGATGCAAAGAAAAGTAACTAAGCAATTCTGTGGTTTAATATTTCTCTTATACCAGGAGAAGTTGGCATCATTGCACTTATTACCTACAGGTTAAAGGGAGACCTCATTCTTGCATCTAAAGCTAGCAGAGATGAGTTTGTGGGAATGTGCAGCACTCAGACTTTCACAAAAGCTTAGAGTTAATTGTTTATAAGGGAGAGACATACATAACGTAATGACCGACCTGTTCAGTGAAAGTGATTAAATCAGGTCAGATACAGAGAGACCATAAATAAACCGTTGTAGTGTATATTATGAAAGTCTTTGCACAAGGCACCACTGAGATTAAACAAGGAATATTTTTCAACTGTGGAAGTATGATCTGTAACCTGAAGTACAGATCAGTAAAGGAGCTATGTATATACATACAGAGGAATGTTTCTAGGATAGATAGGTGATAAAGAAAATAATTTTATCAGTGCTTTTAGAAATTCTTAATTATGAATTTGTAATAATAAGAGATATCCTGACTGTTTGCTGAATGGTCCTTTCTCCCAGTTACGTCGTCTGAACGTTTGTTAATGTGGAGTATGATGCATCCATCACCAGTACCTCGCTGTTTCTGTTTTTAGTTTGTTTTGATTATGCAACGTACAAGGATGTGACATAGAGTCCTGGGAAGTGGTTTGGTTGTTTTTTTTTAGGATATGGTAGAAACCGTAATAAAGCGACTGTTGAATTAAAAACAGTAGTTAAGTTTTTGTGTGGTGTTGTGAAGTTAGACTTTAAAGTAAACACCTTTTTTGTGCTGTAAATATAATAATCAAATTGTTCATTTAATTTCCATTTAGTCATAGTATGGACTCACAAGACATTTGAGAAATATTTTAAGAAAGGCCAGTAAAACTTTCTAGTAATAAAACTGTTTTGTTTTTTTTTTGAACATTTTTTGTAATTTAACCATTCTCTTTTTGTCCTTCCAGGATCTTATGGCCAAAGTTAGAGCAATGCTTGCTGCAACAAAACACTTAGAAACAAATGCATCTTGACACCTTCTGTAAAGGACCAGCAAGATAACAGTAAAAAGCAGCATATGAGACGATGCTAAGTAGCCTTGTGACAGCAGATTAACTATCTGGTTAAAGCTTAGTTGTCTCAATTTATGTTTGGACAAAATTTGTTCTTTCTGGGAACTGAATTTCTACAGAGATGCTGGTTTATATTTTTGCTGACTCTTTAGAGCGTGACCTTTGTGTAAATAAGTTAATAATTTTAGATTTATATTCATCAACTGGAAACCTCACTGTACATTTATGCATGTATATTTGTATATAGGTATGTATATTTGTAAAAAGAAATCTTGCATTTAAAAAATGGGAAAAAGCATACGGAACACTGAGCAGCAGCACATCTTAATTACATTTTTTGTAATGAAGTATGTGTACCTGCATATGCTTTTGTATGTGTATTTTGTTTTTTTTTTTAACTCTTGAATGGATGGCGTTCTGTGTGAGCTGCTTTAGGAAATGAGATGTTCAGAATTAGCAGTTACCACTTTATGCAGTGTGAATGTATGGTGGTATGTTGTATCTCCTGTATGTTTTATGTTCCTGTGTGATTGAGAGTTTAAACTCAAGTTAATGTAAAACAAAAAAAAAAGTCTCACTGCATTCACAATGAATGCCTTTTTCTACTTATTTTGCCAGTATACACAGACTAGATTGCATTGTTTTATATTTTGTAATTACTTTATGCGCTGCCTAAATAGAGCTTTGTGCACAATCCTGTTGCTGAAAGTAGCCATAGTGATGGGATAGAGATGACTTCCTAAGGGTCACATGGACTGACTTTACGGAATCTCGTTTCACTATTTTGTGCAGTCTTCAACCTATTTTTTTTTTCAAGTTCATAATATCCATAATACAGAGTTCAAATAATGATTACTTTTGTTTCCTTAACTAAGCATTGTACTAAAATGGAAACATTTTAAGGTATCCTTCTATGAAGGTTTAACACAGTATATTTCATAACTGTATTACTATATGTCAGAATAGTAGCAGTTAGTATTTGCCACTAAGAAGAAAATTATTTTATGGCATTTTGGTATTTAGGATTTCTTTTATTTAATTTGCTAGTATCAAGCAGGTTCATACTTGGAGCCATTTCCTTTGTTTGGTGTAGATCCATTTTCAAAGTTCAGAGTGAGCCTAGCAATTAAGTTTGTAGGCTCTGACTTTACTCTTTAATCAGATCTTGTCATTAAACATCATGGTATTAATACATTTACACAATAATAAATCCAGATTTGTTTCAGTCTGCTGAATTGTTGTGCAGTTTTGAATTCTGGGAGTCCATGTATTCAGTGGCAGCAAAAAAATAATTGTTTTGAAAATGAAGCTGTGGTTTACCCCAAGATTTTCATCCAGTACATGTTGAAAAGGAAAATATGTGCTAATGTTGGTCTGTTGTCTTACTCCTTGCTTAGGAAAAGGGGATGTTCTAGGTAACAATAAAGCAGATACGTTGAAGGAGAGTCTTGCTTTTGATTTAAGTTAATAAATTACCATATTACCCACCAAAGTAAAGTGGGCTTGTGAAGTACATCCTAATAATTTCTGAAGGTACGGTTACAGTGATGAAATGTTTTTGAACCTACTATATTGCTTTAATGCTCTAAAATAATTTTAGTACAGTCACTGTCCCATTTTTACCTAGACATGTGTTTGTTGGCACAGATTGCACAAATAAAGAAAGCACTGTAAAATCTGCCTTGAGTTATTTTTTTCAAGTGAATGCATTTTTTTGTTTGCCTTAACTGATGCATGGTTGACTTATTTTTTGGCAGCCCTTTGTAAGAAGCTGTCATAGTGGAAGAAGGCACTTAAAAACTGTAATTTGTGGGAGTCTGAGGAAATTATACTTACCCTGTGATCCTCTTGTTCAGTAACTGCACTAGCCACTTTGGTATTTGTTCTATACTTAGCTTCAAAAATTGGTGTGATCATTTGTTTTTTCTGAATGGCAATAAAATATTGTTTTTGAAAGAACATGTTTTCATTATTTCATTTATTTTTTTCATTTGCCCAACTAGATGTTAACGCTTGCTTTTCTAAAGTACAGAAAAAACATTTGTCATATACTTTCTTTTCCAGCCAAGTCACTCTGATATTCAGTAAAAAACTGTTTTACAGTAGTTGAATATTACATTTATTTAGAAAACCTTATTGTATAGTACATAATTCTTTTTGAACTTTGAATTAAAAATCTGTAGTGGGAAATTGTGAAAATATCTATAGAATTATGAGAATTCTTGATAATTTCTAAGCCATCTCTTCGAGAGTATGGCTACATTTCATGCTTGTTTTAACAATGTGTTCAGTGTGAATACGTGTGCTGTGGCCACTTTGTCTTCTAGTCCTGTAAACACCCTCACTGCCGTAAGGGACCCTCTTGCTCATTGGTGCTTTGTTTGGCCTTCATATTTCCTTCAGGTTGTGTATTTTCTGCTACCCTTGCTGTTTGTGGTTTGGAAATTCTAATCAGCAGTCACCCCTTGTATAGCTTCTTATGGCAAGTTGCTGCATGGTTACTTATTGTATCAGTTAATGTTCAACATTAGATCACTATTGCAGTACCATAAGTTATTTAGGTACTATCCCCTGTTACTGGCTAGATTTTCAAAGCTTAATGGTGCCCTGCATACATGCTGTTAGGAGCTGAAGAGGAGTTCCATATATAAGGACAGAACTCTAAAAACCGTAGTGCTTTCTTGATGCTGAAGTACACTCATGTGAACTTCAAAGCTGAGTAGACTCCTTTTGGGGAAGAGCTTCCACAAAATAAGTTTTCTGAGGAAAACATTTTTCTCCAGTCAGATTTTAGTTTTTGCTAAACAAAATTATATTTTTTGGACTGTCGCAACTTGTCAGGGGTGATTTATTGTGTGAATATTTGTGTGAACTAACTGCGTAAACTATCTGTTTTTGACACGTTTTCTTTCAGAATTATGAAGGTTTTGTGTTTTAAGGCAGGATGTTATGCTGTTAATCTCAGAACCACCTTTTAGCTGTTTAAAAGTTTACTGAGTCTTCTTTCAGGCCCCGTTACCAGTCTTCAGTGCTATCTTTTCAGCTGAACCTATGGAACAGTTACCAGTCTCATTGGTTCATTCTTACCCTGTCCACAAGAAAAAAGTAGTCTGGGAGCCTTTGGCACCAGTTGTGTCTCATACACTGATGGGTGACTTTGCTGTCACTGAACTTGGTTCCTGTGACCACTCACAATTTTTCCCCTGCACCTACAGTCCCTAAGGACCAGGGGATAAACACATAATTTTGGCATGTTTGCACTGTGCACTGCAGTGCACAAACGTGTAATTGAAATATAAAAAGAGAGAGGGAAAAAAAGCATTTTATGTTTGTCAGAAATTTATTATAGGGCATTGCATCGGGTCCATACAGTGGTGTATTGGTTCTGTTGCACAGTTGATAAAGCCGTGAACTGTGTAGTTTCCAGGCTGTCCGCACGGACATGTATGCAAATGAGTTTGATGTCTTGAATAATAAAAAGGAGTAAGAGTGTCTGTATAGCCACTTCATGTAGGCTCCCACACCATGCTAAAATTTCAACAGGATGTGGATGCCAGCAGGGGTTGATGACCCATTACTTTTAGGATTTTTAAATTCCTGGTGCACGTGTTTGCGCTGCTCATCGCATAGCTGAGGATGTTAGTGCAGAAAGACCACCCAGGTCACAGTGATGTAGACAGTAAGTAATTCAAACTAGATATATTCAATTACTGATTTTGACTTTTGTATTAAGCTATGCTGTGCGGTGCATAGCTCCATGTTGCTCTCTAAAGTAGGGCTATTAAATGATGTTAATTACAGTCTAGGCAGGTGAAATGCATAATTAGCCACTCAGGCATGGTGGACCTACAGCAGACCTGTTTAAAGTATGCATAAGCCCTACATTCTGAGTTTCCCCCAGTACTCTGAACCATTGGAGTACAAACTTGGGAATTTTAACTGAGATAATGCTAGGGGTTGCTGCTGGTCTCCTACATCTTTATGTGCTAGATGCTGAAGTCAGTGCTGCTTACAATAGGCGTAGACTGAGAAGGAGAAGAGTGTTCAGGCCCAGGGTAACCTTCCAGGAGCAACATGAGCTGGAGATTGCAGAACCCTACAGGGTGGACAGGGACCTATTACAAGAACTCAGAGCTCTGCCACCTTCAGCTCAGAGCCAGAGCCAACAGAGGGGAACCCATCCCAGTCCCAGTGGAAACAAATGTAGGATACTAGCTACAGGTACTTTTCAAACACCAACTAGGGACATGATGGGGGTGTCACAGGCATCTGCATCCAGGGCGCTCCACTAATTCTGGATGATGTGCTACCACATGCCAGTGAGCACGTATCTTTTCCCCTCTCCCCAGAGTCGAGGGCCAGCAGTATGCAACAGTTCTACCGTGTAGCACACTACCCTGAAGTACTGGGGGCCATAGATTGCACTTGTGTACACATCAAGGCACCTCCTGTTGAGCAGGGTGTAATCTACATCAACTGCAAGGGGTACCACTCTATCAACTACCAGGTTGTGTGCAATGCCAAGGGGATTATCCTGAATGTGTATGCTGGCAGCCCTGGCAGTTTTCATGACTTCCATATCAGACTCGCATCATAGCTGTACCAGATATTTGCTAGGGGGGACATCCCACACGGCCATTTACTGGTGGATGCTGGCTATGCCCTGTAACCGTGGATGATGACACCCGTAAAAAATGCACACACACCCTCAGAAGAACCCCATAATGAGGCACACGCACAAACTAGGAACATCATAGACCATGTGTTTGGGCTTCTGAAGTCTCTGTACCAGTGCCTCGATATATCTGGTGGAGCCCTGCAGTATTCTCCAGCCATATGTGCACATATATTCACAGTATGTGCTATGCTACAAAATCTGATCCTGCGGAAACAGCTGCAGCAGGGTCAGCAAATGGAAGAGATGCACATCCCCCCACCAGTGCGTAGGTCAGCACAGCCACAATCACAGGAGAACTCAGAGGAGGAACCCCCCCTGCTGATGTCACTGTAGGCAGACGTAGGCATGCTCAGTATGCCCTGGCTGTGGCAAAGACCATGCATAGCACAGTCATGGACAACCTAGGGACTAACATCTTATCTTACTCGTATACAGAAATTAAAACTGATGCCAGACAAGCCACACATCCTGTAACTATCCATGTCTTGACTGTGTACTGCTTGCATCTGACAGTGTCAGCCCTGAACTATAGATGTTCATCGTGCATACAGCTGCAGTCATAACAGATGGGGTTCTCCTGCCGTCAGTCGGGACCTCAGTCGGCCGAATTCCAAAGTCTAGGTCCGGTGTCGGTTGTCGTCGCTTCTTCCCTGACGTCAGTGCGACAGGGGTATAAAAGAACCAGCCAACGCCATTTTATTCAGTCTTTCTTGCCGTGCGGTGCCCGAAGCAGAAGCAGTTCGCAAGTGCCGGTCGGCCAGCTCCTGAAATTACGAAAATTTTGCAACCGAAGTCTTCTTGAAAGCTAAGTACCCCGTTGGGAAAACTTTTCATGCCTCAGACTGATGTCAGACAAAGTTAATAATTGTATTTCATGTGGGAAGCAAATACCGCATAAAGATTTTCATTCCCTCTGTATTCCTTGTTTAGGCCCAGACCATGACGTCTCTGTCTGTCGTTTTTGTGCTACATTCAACAAATGCACCATTAAGCGTCGGGCGGAGTTCGCCCAGCATTATTTTGGCAAAAAATTTAACTATTATGTCGTCTGATACTCTGACTTCAGTTTTGTCTAAAAAGCGCAAAGATAAGGACCGACACACGAGGTCCGCGGCCTCTACCGACACCACGCCAAAGCTGACTACAGGTGGTCCGGTTCTCAGCGAGGCGCCTACGCAGCCCCTGACTACCGACGACACTTAATTGGCGGTGTCTTCTGTGCCCGAGGTCGCAGTCTCCTCGGCCCACACCCCGACTACAGATACTGAAGCCACTCTTGGTGGTGAATCTCAAAATGTAGACAGGTCTGCCTCCTCTCAAGGTGTCTTCAGACCTTCCTCTTCTTTTTCCATCAAGGCTTTCACTAAATCTAAAGCAGCCATGCATTCTAAGAGACAAGCTACACGGGGCACATCTCCAGGCCCCATGCCTAAAAAACAGATGCTTAAAATGGCTGAGGATTTAATTACTCTTATCAGGGGTTCTCAACCCCCCCCCCGGACAAAAGGCCCAGAGTGGAGGAAGAATCTCCCCTCCTCTGATCAGGCCTCCATTATATCAGAGCACTCTGATGAACAGGAACATTCTTACTCCCCTTTTGAAGATTCTGATGCAGAGGAGTCCATTCCCTCTGTATCCCCTCCAGAGGATTACTCATTTGGGGAAACCTTGCATACCTTAAGGGAACACTTCCACTGGGAAGGCCAAGAGTACTCAGATTCCAAGAAAAGGCTTAGGGATTTTCTCTTGCTACCTCAGCACAGGCCTCTGGCTATACCTCCTGTCTTGGACATACTAAATGATGTGTACTCGGAGGCCTGCCTTAACCCGGATTCTTTATCTCCAGCCCCAGTCAAGCCTGACAGGTACTACCGGGTTCCTGACTCACACCAATTTCTATACAAAAGCCATGCGGCTGATCCAGAAACTATCTCACAGGGCCCCAAGGGAGTTAAGGCCTCCACTGCTAAAAATCCATTACCTTCCGAGAGAGAGATTCCAGATCCTTAGAAAGGTGGGGGGGAAAGGTATATACCTTGGCCACCTTAACTATGAGGGCATTAAACTGCCAGTTCCATATGCTAAAGTACCAACAGTTTCTGTTATCACAATTGAGAAGTAAAATGTCACAACCTGAACAACCAGACTTGAAGGAGTTGCAGGATCTGATGCATAGTGCTGAACAAGTGGGTAAACGTACCTTGCAGTGTGGTTTTGATGCTCTAGAGGCCTCATGTAGAGCTGCTGTTACAGGATCAGTCATACGTAGATATGCCTGGCTGCAGGAACAAACCTTACCAGATCATGTCAAAGCTAAATTACTAGATGCCCCTCTACAAAAGGATGTATTATTTGGTGCTAATGCTGAGGAGGTATTAAAGAAAATGGAAGAAAAGGCTAAATCAATGCAAACAGTGAAAGATTTTCTACAAGTACAACCCCCACATTTCAGTAGAAACTGGCCTTCCAAAAATTGGTCCTTTCCAGCCATGAACAGACCCCAAAGAGGTAGATACAGGTGCCCGAGGGGCAGAGGGCAATCCCAAGGATCGTTTAGAGGCAGACAATGGCAAGCTCCTACACAAAGAGGTGGTGAGGATAGTTTGCAGCCATTCAGAAAGCAAGCCCAGTGACTTTCCCCTTTGCATGCCAAGCAAGGCTCAAATGGCAGCATCCTTAGGCGGAAAACTGGCATTATTTTCAAAAAATTGGCATATTGTCACAAAAGACAAATGGATCCTGGACATTATAAACAGAGGCTACAGATTCCATTTTCACACCCTTCCAAAAATGAGAGGCATGCCAAACCTGCCACACAATCAAAGGGCAGAGGCACAAAGACAAATTTCAGATCTCATGGACATGAAAGCTATTCAAGAGGTACCTACTCACGAACAAGGTCAATGTTTTTATTCCAGACTATTCCTGGTACCAAGGAAGGGAAAAGATTGGAGACCTATTTTTAGACCTATCCATCCTAAACACATTTTTACTCGTACCAAAATTCAAGATGCTCACTTTACAGCAGCTTCTTCCCATGCTGGGCAAGGAGTTTTGGCTGGTAACATTGGACCTCAAGGAGGCATACCTGCATATCCCAATCAGACAAAATTGCAGAAGATACCTCAGATTTCTTGCAGGTTCAACCCATTATCAATTCTCTGCATTGCCCTTTGGCTTATCTACTGCGCCCAGAGTATTCACGAAATGCCTGGCATCAGTAATTGCCTACTGCAGACTTCAAGGGATGCAAATATACCCCTATTTGGATGACTGCCTGATCCAAGCGGACAGCAAGCACATTCTTCTGAAACATCTGGCTTATGTAATAATGTTGTTGAACTCTCTGGGATACACAGTCAACAAAAAGAAATCAAGGCTAATACCCTCTCGGAAGATAATTTTCCTGGGTGCCAATTTGGACACAAACACCCAGATGGCCTACCTCACGCCAGAGAAGCAGGGGCAGCTAATTCAATACTTCAGAACACTAGCAAATTGCACCAGGCTGACTGCAAGGAAAATCCTGCAGGCTATGGGATTCATGGCATCTTGCATCCTACTAATCCCATGTGCAAAGCTGCATATGAGGAAACTTTAATGGTACCTGAAAAACCTATGGTCTCAACACAGCCACAGTTTGGAAACAATAATACCACTAATTCCATGTCTTCAAAAGGAATTTTTGTGGTGGGCTCAAGCAAGCCAAACAAACACAGGTCTCCCATTCAGCAAGCCTCAAGCAAATCAAGTCATCACAACAGACGCCTCGGACTACACCTGGGGGGCGCACATGACAGATCGGTGCATTCAGGGCAAATGGTCCCAAAAAGAAAAGCACCTTCACATCAATCAAAAAGAAATGCTAGCAGTAATAAATGCTATTATAGCTTTCAAAGACCTTTTGCATCCAGGTCAACTATTGATAAGGACAGACAACACCACAGTAATGTGGTACATAAACAAACAGGGAGGAGCCCATTCATACCCCCTATGCAGGCTGGCCATGTCACTTTGGAACATGGCTCTCGACTTACAAATCAAACTTCAGGCACAGTACTTGCCAGGCAAGGAAAACATGCTGGCAGACAACCTAAGCAGAAATATGGCAGATCCACACGAATGGAAGTTGCATCCTCAAGTTTTTACAGAGATAATTCAAGCATGGGGAAGGCCAGACATAGATCTCTTTGCCTCCCACAAAAATCACCAGTTGACAAAGTTCTGCTCAAGGATTTTTCATCCAAAGGCCTGGAGAGTGGACGCTCTCTCTTCAGTTGGACAACAATGACAGTTTATGCCTTCCCACCTCTTCCTCTGCTGCCCAAAGTTCTATTAAAAACCAGAGCAGACAGACCAAAGATGATTCTCATTGCTCCAGACTGGCCAAGACAACACTGGTACCCACTCCTGAGGAGCGTGACACATTCTCCACCATGGACCCTGCCTCTAATGCCTCCTCTTCTGACTCAGCACAGCTTCAAAACTCTTCACAGTCAGCTGAAAACACTCAATCTGGCCGCATGGAAGATTCCTTAACATCACAACAGACCCTACTCTCCAAGGAGGTGCAGGATGTCATTTTGGAGGCCAGAAGGCCGTCTACTAGAAAAGCTTACTCCGCAAAATGGAAACTGTTTTGTGCCTGGAATGAGAAAAAGGGGAATTTACCTCAAATATTACAGTATCTAGCTGAGCTGCTAAGCAGTGGACTTTCATTCTCCTCCATCAAAATCCATGCCTCAGCCATTTCTGCAGAATACAACACTGATCCACCTTTATTCTCTCACCCCCTCTTAAGACAGTTCCTCAGAGGGGCTAAAAATATAAAACCCCCAAGGAAACAACCAATACCTGCTTGGGATCTCAATTTCATTCTAGAAAAGCTGACCTTGCCTCCTTTTGAGCCAGCTGCCTCAACAGATTTGCAATATTTGTCCTGGAAAACAGCTTTCCTTCTGGCTATTACCTCAGCTCATAGGGTATCTGAACTACAAGCCCTCATGGCTGTGCAGCCTTTTATCATCTTCCATCAGGACAGAGTTTCCTTACGAACCAACCCGTCCTTTATGCCAAAAGTGGTATCCAGGGTAGCTTTGAATCAGGCTATACACTTACCTACCTTTTATCCAAATCCTCAAAACAAAGGGGAGAGATTACTACATTCCTTGGACATCCACAGACAATTGCGTTATTATTTGGACAGAACAAAGCCTTTCAGAAAATCAGAACAGCTCTTTGTGTCCTATGCTATAGGAGCTCAAGGGAAGCCAATTTCGAAACAGACAATCTCAAAATGGATAGCCCACTGCATACGCTTTTTTGTTATTCTTTACATGGCAAAACTGTACCTACAGGCATCAGATCTCACTCCACAAGGGCCACCGCTACCTCTGCAGCTTTCCTCAGAGGAGTTCCTACCAAAGATATTTTGGAAGCAGCCACTTGGAGTTCTGTGCATACCTTCTCCAAGCACTACCACCTTCCATTATACTCCAAATCTAGAGCAGGGTTTGCCACTGCAGTCTTGCAGGGCATTCTGGCTGCTCCTAGTTCCACCTAGTGCCTACCACCCCTTTCTTAGCTTTGGGATTCTACCCATCTGTTGTGACTGCAGCTGTATGCATGATGAACATAGTACAGTTTTGTACCTACCATAAATGTAGATGTTCGAGTGCTAATACAGCTGCAGTCCAGGTTTCCCTCCCTCCTTCCCCTCTTGGGACAGGCCTATTGGCTAACACCTCCTCATACAACCTGATTGGGGTATTCATTTATGGTGTATTTGCTTGCACAACTGTATTTTGATTATATGGCATTGCTTTATTACACAAATTTATGTATTGCCTTCCTTCTGGGGGCACCTGACATCTGGGGCAAGAAAAACTGAAGAAAATGGCGTCTGCTGGTTCTTTTATACCCCTGTCGCACTGACATCAGGGAAGAAGCGACGACAACCGACGCCGGACCTAGACTTTGGAATTCGGCCGACTGAGGACCCGCCTGACGGCAGGAGAACCCCATCTGTTATGACTGCAGCTGTATTAGCACTCGAACATCTACATTTATGGTAGGTACAAAACTGTACTTTGTCACCCGCTGCATTTGCAAGATAAATCTGTAACCTACACAGTACTCGTACAAGTTATTTTGAAATGGCATTGTATATATGGATCTGGTACATTATGCAAGTAAATATAGTGGGCTACTTGGACAGAAATAACATCCACATGGCACTACAAATACTCATTCCACTATCATGATGTTCTTCGTGTTTCACTGTTGCAGTCATTACATTTGGGTAATCCTGCTGGCAGGTTGCCCTCAGTTGGCCTGAATTCCAAAGTCCTGGGTCCTGCATCGGCTGCTGTTGCCCCTTCCCTGACGTCACGTCATCAGGGGTATAAAAGAAGCAGCCGACACCATTTTCTTTAGTCTTTCTTGCGCGGTGCCTGAAGCAGAAGCCGTTTGACAAGTGCCGGTCAGCCAACTCCTGAGATTTTCTTCGCATTTCAGATCCGAAGTCTTCAATAAAGCTAAGTATCCCGTTGGGGAAACTTTTTTTCTTGCTCCAGACCGATGTCAGAAAAAGTAAATAATTGTATTTCTTGTGGAAAGCAAATACCTCATAAGGATTTTCATTCTTACTGTATTCCTTGCCTAGGCCCTGATCACAACGTTTCTGGTTGTAGGTTTTGTGCTAGATTTAACCAACGCACTATTAAGCATCGGTATGATTTTGCTTTAAACTATTTTGGACACCGGTTTAATTATCCAGAAATGTCGTCAGATAGCCATCCGACCACCGGAGTTCACAAAAAATGCAAAGAAAAGGAAAGAGAGAGACAACCGAGGCCCAAAACCGATGACAAAGCTTCTCCTAAGCCAGTCGCCGGTTCGCCAATCCTCAGTGAGGCGCTTTCACAGTCCCTGACGCCCGCTACTTTAGAGTCGCAGGTTGCTACCGACTCCCACGTGGAGTCGGCCATGCCACTGGAAACTCAAGGTATTGGAGCCTCGGATATTATCCCTTCAGATGGGTCCAGAGCCGCTGAGCAGGCACCGGCTTCTGAGGGTGTATTCATACCTAAACATCTTTACATCAAACCGACTTCAGCTTCAAAGGCAAAGACTAAAGCAAAGAAACAGTCTCAAGAGCCACGTGGTCATGCCTCTATGCCCAAAAAACAGATGCTCAAAATGGCCGAAGACTTGATTACCTTGATCAGGCGTTCCCATCCCTCTCCTGATAAGAGGCCTAAGCAAGAGACTGACTATGAATCTTCAGATCAGGTTTCCATTTCTTCTGATCAGGAATATCCCCCCCCCCCCAAAATCAGGAATCTGATGCTGAAGAATCTATACCTTCAGCTTCTCCTCCAGAGGACTATTCTTTTGGGGAAAACCTTACATACCATGAGGGAGCATTTCCACTGGGAGAGCCAAGATTTTTCAGAATCTAAAAAGAGGCTCAGGGATTTCCTTTTACTGCCTCAACACAAGCCACTAGCCATCCCTCCTGTGTTAGACATTGTAGATGATGGGTTTTTGGAGTCTAGTCTTACCCTGACTCCTTACCTCCAGCTCCTGTTAAGCCTGACGGATATTACAGGGTTCCTGACTCTCATAAATTCCTTTTTAAAAACCCTGCTGCAGACCCAGAAACTATTTCTTAGGGTCCCAAAGAAGTTTAGGCTTCCGCTGCAAAAAAAACCTACCCTCTCTAACAGAGATTCTAGGGCACTGGATAGATGGGGAAAAAAGGTTTACACATCTGCTACCTTGGCTACAAGGGCCTTAAACTGTCAATTTCATATGCTTAAATATCAGCAACATGTCATGGCATTGCTTAAACAGAAAATGTTAAACTCAATGTGCAGAAAACAAGGAAATGCAGGATTTATTGCATGCAGCTGAACAAGTTGGGATACATAGTTTGCAATGTGGATTTGATTCTTTAGAGGCCTCCTGCAGGGCTGCAGTTACAAGTTCTGTAATTAAGAGGCATGCTTGGTTAAAGGAACAAAATCTGCCTGACCATGTTAAAGTTAAATTATTAGATGCACCTTTACAGCATGATACTTTGGTGTTAAGGCAGAAGAGGTGTTAAAGAAAATGGAGGACAAAGTTAAATCTATACAAATGGTCAAAGATTATTTACAAGTACAGCCACCTAGGTTTAGTAGACACTGGCCAACAAAGAATTGGTCCTTTCCTATGTCAGACAGACCTCAAAGGGGCAGATCCAGATGCCCTAGAGGCAGATCCCAGGTGCAAGGTTCATACCGGTGAAAGCAGTGAGGTGCTTCTACCTCCAAATTTGGAGAAGACAAATCACAACCATACAGGAAACAGTCCCAATGACTTCCCCCTGCCTGCACCAAGCACTTATCTCCTGGCAGCACCCTTAGGAGGAATAATATCACTTTTTTTCTCAAAATTGGCACATTATAACCCATGACAAGTGGGTCCTAAATATCGTGTCCCAAGGCTACAAGTTCCATTTCCATACCCTGCCAAAGGCAAACGGCTGGCCAGAGGCACAAAAACAAGTCTCATCCCTTATGGACATGGGGGCCATTCAACAAGTACCAGAGCAAGAGCAGGGAAAAGGATTTTACTCAAGACTGTACTTGGTATCCAGAAAGGACAAGGCCTGGAGGCCAATACTGGGCCTATCTATTTTGAAAACATTCCTGGATATACCAAAATTCAGGATGTTGACTTTGCAGCAGCTTCTGCCCATGCTGGGCGAGAACGCTTGGCTTGTGACTTTAGACCTAAAAGAGGCATACCTGCATGTCCCAGTCAGACAAATATGCAGAAGATGCCTCGGATTCAAGGCTGGCTCAATGCATTACCAATTATCTGCACTGCCCTTTGGCTCGTCTACTGCACCCAAGGTCTTTATAAAGTGCCTGGCACCAGTAATTGCATTCTGCAGACAAACAGGAATACAAATATATCCTTACTTGGACGACTGTCTAATTCAAGCAGAAAACAAGGACATTCTTCTGCAGCATCTGGTGTTTGTGAAAAGACTTCTAACATGCCTAGGGTACACAGTCAACGAAAAGAAATCAAAGCTAGTACCCTCTCAGGAGATAATATTCCTGGGTGCAAGCTTAAATACAACTGCCCAGATGGCTTATCTCACGCCAGACAAACAAAGGCAACTGACTACCTATTTCAAAATGTTTACAACAAAGGCCCAGTTATCTGCAAGAAAGATTCTGCAGGCTTTGGGCTTCATGGCATCCTGCATCCTACTAATTCCATATGCAAGACTGTATATGAGGAAACTTCAATGGTACCTAAAAAGTGTTTGGACTCAACATTGCCACAGCCTGGAAACTATGATTACTCTCATTCCCTGCCTGCAACAGGAGTTTCGATGGTGGGCAAAGGCTTCTCACCAAAACAAGGGCCAGCCATTCACATTACCCCCAGCCAGGCAGACACGGATGCATCAGACTATGCCTGGGGGGCACACATGGCAGGAAGATGCATTCAGGCACATGGTCCTCAAACCAAATCTATCTACATATCAATCAAAAAGAGATGCTAGCAGTTCAAAATGCCCTGACAGCCTTCAAGGATCTACTTCATCCAGGACAACTACTGATAAAGACAGAGACAACACCATGGTCATGTGGTATATAAACAAGCAGGGGGCACACATTCTTACCCCCTTTGCAGACTAGCCATGACTTTGTGGGACACAGCATTGACTTACCAAGTACATCTGCAGGCACAATTCCTGCCAGGAAGGAAAAATACTCTGGCAGACGAACTAAGCAGAAACCTCATGGATCGCCACGAGTGGCACCTGGATCCACAAGTCTTCAGCATGATAAGGAAATGGGGATGCCTGGACATAGATCTATTTGCCTCCCCTCACAACTACCAACTAAAAAGATTCTGCACAAGGATTTATCACAGACAAGCATGGAAAGTGGACGCCCTATCTTTCAGCTGTAAAAACCTGTCCGTATATGCATTTCCCCCTCTGCCTCTCCTAAAGGTCAGACAGGAGAAGCCAAAGATGATACTGATTGCCCCAGACTGGCCCTGCCAGTACTGGTATCCAATACTAAGGAGCTTGTCTCAATGCCCAGCTTGGACCTTACCTCAAATACCTCATCTACTGTCCCAGCGAAACAGTCAGATCCTGCACAGTCAACTCAGGACTTTAAACCTGGCAGCATGGCGAATAATGTATTCGTACAAAACACACCTCAGTAAAGCTGTGATGGATGTCATTCTTGAAGCTAGAAGGCCTAGTACTAGAAAATCTTATGCTGGATAATGGAAGAGATTCTGTGCTTGGAACCAGGCACAAGGAACTGATACAGCTGTGCCAAATATTCCTCAGATTTTGCAATACTTAACTGAGATGCTTGACAAAGGTCTATCTTTTTCATCTATTAAAATTCATGCCTCTGCCATTTCGGCTCATTACAGTGTAGAGCCACCAATCTTTTCTCATCCCTTATTAAAGCAGTATCTCAGAGGAGCCAAAAATTTAAGGCCTCCAAGGAGATCACCAATGCCTGCATGGGACCTCAACTATGTCTTGGAAAAACTCACCCTGCCTCCTTTTGAGCCAGCTGCTACTGCTGATATAAAGTTTTTATCTTGGAAAACAGCTGTGCTCCTAGCAATAACTTCTGCAAGACGAGTTTCAGAGCTACAGGCACTCATGGCTGTGGAACCTTTTATCATTTTTTATCCAGACAGGGTCTCTCTGAGGACAAACCCAACATTTATGCCTAAGGTGGTGTCTAGTGTGGCTCTCAACCAAACTATTTACCTGCCAACTTTTTATCCAAATCCACAGAACAAGGGGGAGAGATTTCTGCATTCTTTGGACGTACACAGACAGCTTAGATTCTACTTGAACAGAACCAAAGTTTTCAGAAAGGCAGAGCAATTACTACTGACATATGCTGCAGGATCACAAGGAAAGGCTATCTCAAAGCAGACTATTTCAAAGTGGATAGGCCACTTCATTCGTTTCTGCTATGTACACCATGGCAAGCCAGTATCTAAGGGCATTAGGCCACACTCAACCAGAGCTGCAGCCACTTCAGTAGCCTTTCTCAGGGGAGTACGTACCAGACATTTTAGAGGCTGCTACTTGGAGTTCAGTGCACACCTTTACAAAGCACTGTCATCTGCCATTCTACTCTAAATCCAGGGTGGGTTTTGCCACTGCAGTTCTGCAGGGCCTCATAGCTGCTCCTAATGCTGTTTAGCTCCAGCCTCCTAACCTTAGCTTTGGGACTCTACCCAAATGTAATGACTGCAACAGTGAAACACGAAGAACAGTACAGTTGTGTACACTTAACATAAATGTAGATGTTCAAGTGTATTCACTGTTGCAGTCCAGGTTACCCACCCACCATCCCCCTTTATTCTGATGGAACCTAGCTTTCCTTCTCTGCTTTCTACAGCCTATGTGGTGTATTTGCTTGTCGATGAAGGTAAAGTTTATATTTGTGCATGTAATTGTACATGTATATAAATTTTGGCAACCCTTTTAGGGGGCACCTGACATCTGGGGCAAGAAAAACTAAAGAAAATGGTGTTGGCTGCTACTTTTAGGGAAGGGGCAACAGCAGCTGACTCAGGACCCAAGACTTTGGAATTCAGGCCGACTGAGGGCAACCTGCCAGCAGGATTACCCAAATGTAATGACTGCAACAGTGAATACACTTGAACATTTACATTTATGGTAAGTGTACACAACTGTACTTTTCCATTACTATTCACTAGGCCTCATGCATGGAATATTCATGCAGTCCTACTGCAACAGATTACTGGTACATCAGTCAAAGGAGATGTTAGACAGTGGGGTTACATAATAGTCAAGACTATTGTGTATCCCAGCAGAACATGTGGTGTTGTTCCCCCACCCCTAACACAGCAGTGTTCCCTTCTAACTGCAGTCACAGTAACTCATCAGTGGTATATCAGCATTTCAGGCAGTCTCAGAACAGTAACATAGAAATTGATCATACATTGTATGTCTTAGGTGATTGTGTGATGAATGATACATGTCTGTCAAGCAGCTTGTGTGGCTCAAAGGACTAGGGCACTTGGTTTGTGTGATGACGTTCATGGTTCTAATCTAGAAGTATCCACTTCTTTTGGATGTGAGGTGGTGTTATGTTGTGTTTTACAGACTGTGTGTGGTGTAATATTAATATCTGTCACATATTAATTACATCAGACAACATCAGAAAGTTATAACCAATTTGAGTGAAGTGCAGCAGTATAGAAACAGAGACAGATGTCATTTTTGTGTAACACACACAATCCCAGACAGGAGTACAGGTAGGTGTGGGCTGGAGTCAGTTTATAACTAGTGAAAGTCCCACTGGGCATGCTCATACACTTAGTTAACGGACTGCAGTACTGTTGCTCCTCGCTCAAAATGACTTTGTGTGGATACATACATATATGCACACATATCTGTCACTCTTTCTCTCTCTGAATAGATATATATCTATCTCACTCTATATGTATATATATACACATACATATATATATATATATATATATATATATATATATATATATATATATATATATATACACACACACACACAAAAGCATACATCTGTCTCCCCATATATCTGCATAACACATATATATCATATATGCACACCTCCATTTATATATATACATAAATATATATGTATGTGTATGCCTGTATTGGACTACATACCTTAATGGAGAGTAAAGCTGCACAATGGCACACACACAATGTTGCTCAAAGGACCAAAAGTAAGGGCTCAACACTAGATAATGCACTTACAGCCCCCTGTGCCTGCTGGATGTCACCACGCATACACCAATATGTGAACAGGTGGTGTAATGTATATTGTTTTCTACGCATGCATTGACAGCAGGGCACATTTTTTCCCCTCAGACAGGTCCATCCAAGTGCAGACACCAACATATGGCCAAAATAGCTACTGTAGCCACATACCTAGGATAAAAAAAAAAAACAGTTATCTGACTGCTGAGCTACTAGGTGCAGATAACAGTAAGAGGCAATGTCACTTGGCAGGCCACACACGCTGTTCAACACAAGCCTAGTTTATGTACTCCACAAGTAGTTTGCCTGCAGTCATGTATAAAACAGACTTAAGCCGCGGTGAGTGCAATAAGTACTGTGATCCTGTAGTGTGCAAGACTAGATAGGAAGGGGATCTGGTCTTACTCCAAGCCACTTGGTGTATTTTGTGTCTGTGTGCGCGCATCTCTCTGCAAAACTACTGAGAATCCTACATTGACTAGCGAACTGCAGTGGTTCTGCACTTTTTGGCCCTTGCAGTTGATGCCGGCCTATAACCTTCTGTCTTCTACAAGGCCTGCTGATGTCTTGTACATTGTCTACCAACTCCCATTCTAATGATAGACATCAGCCATGGCACATGCGATAAGTACTGTGATGTGTAGTCAATGAAATCAAACAGCAGCCTCTGGGTAAAGGTACCGTCGATGTAGATACTAACAGCAATCCTCTTCACAAAAACACAAAGTACCACCACAGCTCCACTAGATACAAATCCTTTTATTACAGACAGATAAAATGGTAAGCACTTTCGGGTTATAACCAATGCTTCTTCAGACATATACACTATAACTTGTGCATTTAAATAATAAAAAAAGGCGCCAAATCACTACATCTTGGTATCTTATCAAAAAACAGCCACTAGATGGCAGCATATACATATTTAAAAGATGTAGTCATTCATCAGCTACAATTAATACTCTCAAAATATATCACACAATATATATATATATATATATATATATATATATATATACACCCATACATACATGCATAATTCATATATAATACTTCACATATACACAATTTATAGCCTATAACTCTATACAAGAACTCATAATTTATAATTACATAAATATAAAAAAATATATGTCTATAAAAAAAACATCTTGTTTAATCTAAGCCTCAATGTTTTAGGGGCCTATCCCTCAAAAATGGTTTGATTGAGACCCTATCATTTAATCCTTTACCTTTATCTGACTCCATCCTGATTATCCATTTGACTTCCTCTCTTTCTGTGTTTTTTGATAAGATACTGAGATGTAGTGATTTGGTGCCTTTTTTACTATTTAGATGCACAAAACATTATTGTGTATATGTCTGAAGAAGGGTTGGTTATAACCCGAAAGTGCTTACCATTTTATCTGTCTGTAATAAAAGGATTTGTATCTAGTGGAGTTGTGGTGGTACTTGATGTGTTTTTGTAAAGAGGATTGCTGTTAGTATCTACATCGAAGGTACCTTTACCCTGAGGCTGCTGTTTGATTTCATTGACTTAGACTGTGTTTTGAGCAGCTAAAAGGGACATGGCTGAAGAAAATGCTACTGAATTGGATTGTAATCTGAACTCTGTGTATGAAGGTAATGAATTTTCTAACATGACAGAAGCCTTTAAATGCTTGTTAAAAGCCGAAACGAATGCACTACTACATTATCAGAAAACACAACTGTTGAATGCTAATAATAATGAACAACTTAATGAGCACACTATAAATGTTCTACAGCTGACACGAAAGATTGGGAATCTTGTTACAAAACGAAAGAATGTGCAATGGCAAAGTAAGCACATGGAAGCGTGTTTCTGCTTCCATGTGGTTCCTAGGGGTTTGAGAATCCTAAAAATGCCAACATATGGCACTTTATATCCAGGACTTTTGACTAAATGGCAAAAACTTAACATAGACACCAGCTTTTCATATATGAAGCTCCTTATTGAGCAGTATGCGCAAATAGAGACTGATATTAATGATGAGATAACCCTTCATTGAACGGAGACGTCATCGCTCATGAGTGAAGGGGATTATGTGGTGTTTTTTGAAGATATGTCATCTTGTGTGTCTATGTTGGAACGTAGACTGCTTTTAGACAAAAAGAAAAAAACTTGAATGAGATTTAAAAGATTTTGCGGCCAACAATGTTTTCTCTTGGCTGAGGGAATCAATAGTGACGGTGTTCTTTTCCTCCCTCTTCTGCCAACCAATCAAAAGGACAGTATAGAGCCTGTTTTCCTCCCTCTTCTGCCAGCCAATCAAAAAGACAGTATAGAACCAACGCCCCTATTCAATACTCCAGCAAACAGGGAGGTAATAGCGGAAGTGGTGAATTGCCAATGGCTTCAACAAGTGATCATGGGATGATAGCGATGAGAGCAGAACAGCAGCCTACAAGCTTTAATGATTTATCTGCAACCAGGGTGAAACGGACAGTACTAATGGGGAATCCTGAAGGGGCTTCTACCTCAAATGACGAGCGAAAGAAAGAGAGCGAGATGAACAAATTCAGTTCTCAGTTTAATGGGGATGTGAGAAGGAAGCAAGCCACTGTTAATACAGCACAACTGGCTTTAAACTCTGTTACTCATTTATTTCCTCTACCCATTCGAGACCAGAAGAAATGGGCTCCCACCAGAATCAACAAGAAATGGAAAGTTTCAGGGTATTTGGCAGCATCTCAGAACAAAATGCAGAGGCAAGTGAGTTTGAGTTAGTAGTTAACTTGTCTCACTATGATTTAAGTATTTCTGAAAAGTCGCTTCTTAATAGAGGGTTGTCTTTTATACCCTCAAAAGGAATGGACATTGTTGACTTTATACTTGATATTAAGATGTTTATTAGAAGTATTGCATTGAAAATGTACAAGAATGATCTTGACACTGAGTCTGCTTTATTTAAAAAAAAAAAACAGTGTTTTTGTACCATGTATGCACCCTCTTCTAGAAGTGTTTGAGCAAGCCTGTGAAATGGATTTTATGCAAATGACCAATGAAGGGAAGTTTAATTGTAATCAAACTTTTTTTAATTTAAATGAAGGTGAACGTAAAGCCCTCATTGAATTAAGTAATAATACTGAAATAGTCATTAGATCTGTGGATAAAGGAGGGGGCAGTTATTTTAGATAGACAGTACTATGATATGACTATGCAAGTAATGTTGGATGGTAATGAAACATAAAATGACTAATTGCACACAATTAAGATTATTAATAATGTACATAGTAATTTGTGTGATCTGTTGATGTGTGATATCATTGATCCTAGTTTGTACAGATATATTTTGGTAGAATTACCCACTATTCCTACTTTTAGGGGTCTTCCGAAGAGCCATAAATATATGTTGAGAAGAAACTTAGAGAGATAGGACTGCACACACTATAGTCAGGGATACACAGGAATTTCTCTTGACATCTGATTTGTGAATAGTAATGATATTTCTTCAAACACATGTTTTGTTACTCTGGATGTAATGTCGCCATTCACAATGATACCTGATGATGAAGGTTTGGAGTATTTAAGATAACTATGTGCCAGAAATGTCAGTAGTGATATAATGATGAAGTGTATGACATTCTTGAATTGATTCTGGAGAACAATGTTTTTCTGTATGGTGATAGATACTATTTGTAGACCAAAGGTGTGGCGATGGGAACGCCTTGTGTGAACTCTTACCCCAACCTGGTCATGGCTCAATGGGAGAAGACACATGTTATTGATACAGACTACAGCAAAATTATAGGTTCATTGGTAGGTACTAGGTTATCGGCCCAAGGGCCTATGTAAGCCTAGCCAGCAAGGTTCCATAGCTTACACCACCCAAGAAAGATATGTTCCTATGCCACTGTCCAGCAGAGAGACAGAAGTGATCCCCAGCGTGTATTTCCTATTTCCCATCCACTTAAGATTTTTCTTGAAGAGTGCTAATGAAGAATTTTGCTTGACATAGATGGGTAGCTTGTTCCAGAGTATAGGAAATCTCCGGGACGGGAATCTATCCCTCCAGCATGTCCTGTTTGTTGTGATGACAAGGTTTAGGTCCCTAGAGCATGTAGCTCGGAGGGATTGGGATTTCTTTAGGTGTAGCATGTCCAACAGCTCTAGGTTTGACATAGCTTTATATGTTAGGCAGAGATCACTTCGGAGTAGGCGATATGCTACGGAGTAAAGCTGGAGTTTTTTGAGGTGGTCAGTGTAGGGCATTTGTTTGAGGACAGTAATCCTCTTTGTGAGGTACTTCTGTGGCCTTTCCAGCTGCTGCAGATGTCTTGTGAGGTACATTCCAAAAGGGGCGTTGTACTCTATAATGGGTCTAATGAGTGATGAGTAGAGGGGAACAATGACCTCTTTTTTCCTGGATGAGAACCCTTTTATGATGGTGTGCCACATAGGACTTCCTGACTACTGTGGCGATGTGACTATCAAAGGAGAGACTACTGTCCACCTGGGTCCCAAGGTCTCTTATCACGCATTCGGTGTTAAGTAGATTGCTGCCTATGTGGTAGTTCATGGGTACAGAGTTTTTACCAAAGGGGTTGACACTGCACTTTTTGGCGTTGAGCTTGAGGCCATTGCTCTGACACCAGGCATCTGTCTCATGAGGCCCTTCTGTAGGATGTCCACATCATTTGGGGACTTGACTGTGGCTCCTAGTTTGCAGTCATCTGCGAACTTCATTAGCCAGAGGCCGTCTGTGTTAGCCTGTACTTCAGAGAAGTAGATACCAAACAGGAGAGGTCCCAGGACAGAACCCTGTGGTACTCTACTTGTCACTGCTTTGAGGTCAGATTCGGAGTCTGCAACTTTTACAATGTGGATTCTGTCAGTGAGCTAGTTGGCAACCCATCTTGTGACGTAGGGATTTATACCCATTATAAAAGGTTTGTAGATGTTTTTCTCCTATGGGAGGGTATTGAAGATTATTTATGCTCATTTATTGAATATGTTAATCAGACAACTAATTTTTTGAAGTTCAAAGGGAAATGGTCTAAATCAGGAATTGAGTTTTTAGATGTGTTTATAGAGAGAGAGGAGGAGATAGTTTTACAACTTCACTGTACAGAAAATGTTGTAGAAAGAACAGTCTACTTCATCGTGCAAGCATGCATCCTAGGTATGTATATCATAATGTAGTTATTAGTCAAGGTCAGAGGATCTCTAACTTAACAAGTGATGCTAGATGTGAACAGACATTGAATAGCCTGAGAGAGGAATTTGTTATGAGAGGCTACTCTAGGAAGGAAAGTGAAGTCTTAAATGACCTAATGGTGATAGAAAAGGGAAAGGAAGACCCCATTTTAGGAGAAGAGATATGAATGTAACTGAATCATTTCAAGTATGCACACAAAATTGTTCAGCTGGTGGACAACTTAGGCTGAATATACCATATTCTAACAATAGACACATATGCAGTGTGATCAATAGAAACTGGTCTATTTTGACAATTAATGATGAAATTCGAAGTATAGTTGGCCCCAAACCAAGATATAGCTATCAGAATAATAAATCCCTAAAGAGGCTGTTATGCTATGAAGAGAAAAAGGGGAGTAGGTTGGACTCTAGTAGACATGGGACTTTTCCATGCAGAAACTGCAATCAATGCTCTTATATGATGGGCTGTGATAACTTCAAACACCCAGATACTGGTAGACATTATGCTGACTGCAAGTCTAGAGATCCTGTATATCTGGCCTGTTGTATGAAATGTACTAGCTTCTATGTAGGAAAGACCAATCAAACTTTAAGGGAGAGAGTGAGGGAGCATATCTATGCCATTAATCGTGAGGACGAAACAAATGCATTGGCTAGGCATATACTTGAAAATGATTTGAACCATAAATTTAGATTTATGGCAATAGAACTAGGGAACAGAAGTAACAGGCTAGGTAATGTAAAGAACTACACAGAAAGAAAGGAAGTCAAATGGTTAATCAGGATGTAGTCAGATAAAGGTAAAGGATTAAATTATAGGGTCTCGATCAAACCATTTTTGAGGGATAGGCCCCTAAAACATTGAGGCTTAGATTAAACCAGATGTTTTTTATAGACATATGTTTTTTTTTATATTTATGTGATTATCAATAGTTTTTGTATAGTTATAGGCTATAAATTGTGTATATGTGAAGTACTGTATTATATATGAATTGTGTGTGTATATATATATATATATATATATATATATATATATTTGTGTTTTAATTGTATTTGATGAATGACTGCATCTTTTAAATATGTATATGCTGCCATCTAGTGGCTGTTTTTTGATAAGATACTGAAATGTAGTGATTTGGTGCCTTTTTTACTATTTAAATGCACAAAACATTATAGTGTATATGTCTGAAGAAGGGTTGGTTTTAACCCGAAAGCGCTTACCATTTTATCTGTCTGTAATAAAAGGATTTGTATCTAGTGGAGTTGTGGTGGTACTTGATGGGTTTTTGTGAAGAGGATTACTGTGCTGTGTAGTGTGTAAGACTATATAGGTAGGGGTACTAATCTCACTCCAGGCCACTTGGTGTGTATGTATGTGCGTGCATCTCCCTGCAAAATGAATATCAGTACACTAACTTTTAGAAAGTGGTAGAGTTTTGCAGTATTTTAGTTGTAGCAGGTGACGTGGGCCTGACCATAACCAGGCCTGCTGATGTTAATAGCAGACTTAAACTGTGGCACGTGTGAAGTACTCTGATCTGTATCTACCATTAGATAGGTAGAGATTCTAATCTAATTGCAACCAACTTGGCGAGTGTGCGCGCGCACTGTGCAGTGGTATTGTTCTCACTAGCTAGGTTTGTGTGTGTGGATATTAGAGCATTTTACATAAGTGTATGGGAATTAAGGATTATTGCATTTTACTAGCCTATTGGTCCTAGGGCCCTTACAGTCCTAGACAAGTTCTCACCGTTATCTACACAACACATATTGCTCCTGTCCACGAGGGACACAAGCATAATGCATGTGGTGAAATGAAGGTCATCCAGCTAATCATACAGATTGCATCTGAAGAGGGCACTGTTTGCCATTAGGTTGGGAGCATGTTCCAAAGGTTTGTTAAAGTCTGGTAGACATATCTCCCCCATCAGCATGTATTTGTAATGTCACATACCAGGTTAATGTCATTACAGCAAGTACTACATGTACCATTCCACCTACAGATATGCAGCATTTTCAATAAAGCAGGGTCAGACATTGCCCTGTATGCAAGGCAGAGATCACTTCTGAGTAGTCTATATGACACAGGCTACAATTACAGTTATTTCAGACGATCCCCATAGGACAGATACTGGAGACTTGAAGTTCCCTTGTGACCAACTTTTGTGTTGTGTGCACTAGACTGGTGCTTGGAAAGATACATGATAAAATGGCCATTGCACTATTGGCATGCTGAAGGAAGAGTACAAAGAGGTTATAACTATGTCATCTGTTGGTGACAGTGCCCTCAGTTATGAACATGAAATAATTCCCATCTTACCACTGGGGAAACATGGTGATCTATGGTAACGTAGGTGTAAACCTGTGTGGTCAGGCCTCTGTGCCCAGGTCTATCACCCCAGAGTATGTACATCAGGTGTTGCTACTTACCAAGAACATTGGTGTTACCAATGGAAATACTACATACATATTTGCATGGAGTTTATGGCCATGAGTATGTCAACAAGCATTTACTCATGAAGACCCTCTTGTAAGAGATTGACATAATTGAGAGATAGAATGACTGCTCTCAGTTTGCAGGCATCAGCAGCCCTCGTCAGCCACAGACATTCACTTTGTGCTTGTACTTTGGTTATATGGATTCCAAGCAGTAGAGCACCCAGGACTTAGTCCTCTGGAACACCACTGGTTACAGATCAGCTATTGGAGGTGGATTCCCCTATTCTGAGTATGAGAGAGCACCCAGGACTTAGCCCTCTGGAACACCACTGGTTACAGATCAGCTATTGGAGGTGGATTCCCCTATTCTGAGTATGAGTTCTATCAGTGAGACACTTAGGTACCCCCTCTAATGATATAGTTGATGCCTACTTGGGTGATGTCAATGATGTTTGAGTGGAGAACAGTGTCACATGGCTTGGCAAAGTCCAGGGAGTTGTATGCACAGATGTCCCCTCATCCAGGTCCTTGGAGTCTGCCTCATACATGCCCACCAGGTTTAACAGGCATGACCTTCCTTTCAGTCATCCAAACTGTGTAGGGTCAACTGTGTGTAGATTACATATATGTTTGCTGATCAGGTCCATGATGATTTGCCCCATGGGCTTACAGATGTGGCTACTCAGGCTAATATGTTTATATTTCCTGTGGTCTGTGGATGCACCACCTCTGTGCAAGGGGATACCAGTTGCTGTTTTCCAGTCAGCTGGGTTGAAGCAGGTGGTTGCACTATGATTGCAAGGAGTTCCCAATGGTGTTAGTAATCCTTGTGGAATCCCTTCTAGGATGCAGCCTGGGATGTCAACATCCAATAGATGCTGTGTTTCCTCCTTAGAAAGGCCATTTATGACCTTCTGTGTAGCTAAAGTATGGAACAAGTTGTAGGGCTGTCACATATTTGCCATGGGGACAATGGAGTGAAGTTGTCCCAGAACCTGTCGACAACAGGTTAGCTGTGATTACAAGCTCATATGTGGTGGTATTAAGTAAGAGTTCAACAACGATCTAGGCCTTTCCTCTTAGGTTATACATGTAACTATACAATACCTTGTGGGATGTCCTTTGTGGAGAAGGCTAATTTTGTCACATACTTTCTTTTGCAGGACATTATTTTCCTGTTTTAGCTTAGGAGGGTGTGGTTCCATTTTAGGGGTCGCCCTCACTCCTGCTGCCACACAGCAATGTCCACCTCTTGTTCAGCCTAATGACAGTTGTCCACTAGTCAGGTTTCCTGTGCCATGAGGAGCTTGGCTTCCTCCTGCCATGTACAGCCGAGTATATGCAGTTTCACAGGTGCTTGCATAAAGCATTGGTTTAGAGCTCGGCATAGTTGTCTGTCCTATCTGAGGGGGGAGGTGCAGACAAGCTATTTATACCATCCCATAGGAGGTTATAATTTTCTTTGTTGAAGTTTTTTTATTGTATTTGCTGCAAGGTGGAGGGCTTAGTGTGATTCTTGCATTAAAGGAGACTAATTTGTGGTCATATCTCACCAGGGAGGACCTCGGTGGAGATACTGTTTTGGTTACCCATATTGTTAAGCACCTGATGCAGTATGTCGGTTCTTCTTGGGATGTCACGTCACTGGTTCAAGGCATTGTAGTTAAGGACATGGACTAACCTTTTGGCAAGTGAGTTTGAGCACAAGTAACCAACACAGTTGGTGAGGAGTTAGTCACCCCAAAACATGGTGTGATGCATCTTGATAGACACAAGTAGATTCAAGTAAGCACATAGGGTGTCCTGATTCATGATGTTGCTCCTGTAGCTGGTAATGGCTTGATTTGGTGCCCTTCCAGCATTGAATATCACCTGCAGTGTCTCCATGGAATTGCACTGTTTAAGCAATCTGGATGTGTATCTACCCTTAATGAATATATATACACACCACCTGCAAACTTTCAGTTTAAGGTATGAACATGTGGAACTACATGTAGTCTGCTATATCTGTGGTGCTGTCCACAACAATGAACAAGGCATGCGTCACTGCGTAAATGTCTGCATTCTCCAAGGTAGGTGACACCTTCCACTGATTGGAGTTTAGTGTTTGCATCCCTAGCATGTAGCAACACAACCATGATGTTGTTTGAAGATGGCGTTTCCTCATTGGAAAGTTTTACCTTTAGACACCGCCGATAGGATGCACTATGGGGATGTCAGCAGCCTTGGCCAGTACACACAATTCAGGGATAACAGATGGAGACCAAGGTCTGTTGAGAAAGTCATCCAGGCTGACATGTAGTGGATCCCCTTATAATGATACCACAGAACAAAATAAGCCAATTGTTGACAATCATTTTCTGTGTGTATTGAGCCATCATCGTAGGTGAAGGTCAAATGCAGCTGAAGACTATGAGCGTACCCACTGGAGAGGCAGTCTGTAAGCTCAGTCATGTTTCTGCATACAGTCCAGTGAGGTATGTCTGAAGTTATACACACCAACAGGAACTAAGACATCATCATAATGCTACCTGATGTTAACATGTTAACAGACTTGCGTGCATGTGTGGTATGTCATATCCTGGCACCTCAGACAGCTGTGACCTTTCCCATGTGTAGCCTGGTGAGAGGGACATAAATGTGTCTCATGATGTAATCACCTATGAGTCATAGGTTTGATAGTGTGTTGCCTCAAATGTTTGACCTGTGACACAGTGGGTCATGTGCTGCTTGTACTGTGTTGTGCAGTGAGCTTCCATTTGGGTTTCTGAGGTGTCTGCGCATGTATCTAGTAAGGAGCTGCACACATGCAGGGTGGAGTAGGAGGTGAGGTGTGCATGTTGACAAAACTCCTCCTTGTCATATGTTACTGACTGGTGTGAGAAACAGCATGGAATCTAGGTTTGTAATATAGTTGCATCTCTCAGTTGTGTGTTTAGCATAGGAGTAGAAGGGTGGGAACACTTTCCACATCTTGTCAGCAGTCATTGATAATGCCATTAGCAATAGAGTCTTGCTTGTGTGTACAGCACAGCAGGCCATCGTTAGGCAGTGGCCTGACAGATGCTGAAATGTAACATGTTTTCACCTTTACATGGTTCTAATAAGGTAAAACAGCACCTGACACTGTGCCATAAAATGCTTGAGTGAAGTACAATGCTTTGCCAGTCATGTGGCCCTTGGATTAACCATAATCTTATTAGGCATGGTCACAATAGCATACTTACAAATGTGACAATGTACAAGTCCAGCAAAGTTAGGGTTATGCTGCTACACCCTTGGGGTGACAGCCTCAAACACACTGTCTGTAGGTACTCCTTGCCCGTGCATGCACAGAGAATTTGTTCAAGTTTGCAGTCATTACTCGGGCCTTGCAAGTCTGCATTGCCTGTCAAGCAACCAGACAGCAAACTGGATGTTGTATGACATGATGTGGGAATACAGATGTGTTCTGGTTACATAAATGTACAGTATGACATACCTAGGACATGTGGGAGATAGATGCAACACACTTTGGCCAAAGGTGGCCACTGCTTTGCAGTAGGCCTCAGATCCATGTCACACACATATCCACCATTAGGCTGTTGAAAGTCAGGCTGCAGGAATTGCTGTGAAATTGTCACCCAATGGGAATCACTGCTGCTGTGGTATTTGTTCAAGTAACCTTGGATGTCCATGTCACCGACATTGAATATTATATTGTGATGCTGTAGCTGTGCTCCTAATCACCATCTGGTCAGTACACTAGTGAAATCCTAACAACCCCAGAACGCAAGGCATGTGATACATGCAAAACTCAAATGATTGCTCTGGTTGCTAATCAAGGCATCTACCTGGAAATGGGTATGTCAACTCTACAGAGCCGTGCGTGATGTGGGACAACTATGTGGATGGGCAGACAGGCTGTGGCCTTCTTCTCATCTTCAGCTTGGGAGTAAAGTTTTGCTTCTGTTGAGTGAAAAAGTATAGGAATTTGGTATCTCAGGAGAGAGTGGTTGTGGTGAGACCAGCAGTAGTACTACCTAGGCACCAGCAACTCAGGGGACTTCCCTCTTTTCACCATTCTTCACAAGGTAATTGTGTAATTCCAGTAGACACTTGAGTATTGTTCAACTGCAGAATAACTATGTAAATGCTCCCTCCTTACCTTCACAGGGTGTATTACATTCCCTTCCATTGTTTGCCTGTGCTCTGTACAGACACCTTGACTGACAGTTTTCTTGGAAACAGTGATGGAATTAACTGCAGTACTTAGGTACACACAGGACAACTACCATACAGTGATGAGCACTGTCACAGTAGTCTGATATTTAAAGACATGAAAAGACCCATCATGGAAATGATCAGTAATAATGTAGTAAACTTACAGACATTGGATCAAACCCAGTTTATTTTTGTTAAGGCCAGATCAACCCTGCCCTAACTGGTAGACCTCGAGTGTTAAACTGTGCAATGGGTGAGGGGAAAATGACACACTCCACCTACCATGGCCTGCCAAGGCATTTGGCAGTATTAGACCATCAGGTATTCTTGAAAAACTGTAGAAGTTATTTAGCCAGGAAGATAGCACTGGGTAGTCCACTGCTATAATGAGGCCAGTTACCAGTAGTCCTTGCAAATCATCCCTGGAACTACCCTTCTAGCCATTCCCATCTGTACAGTCACTGCCAAGGTCTGTGACCTTTGACTACATTTGTAGAGGATTGCAAATTAGGAGCTGTCACTAAATCCCACACAGAACCAACATTTATTCAGGATGGCCTGACACACACATTCCATTGTTGTCAGAGCCATTGACAAACACTAAATGCCTAGGAGTGCACCACAATACTATCCTTTTGAAAGTCATCCACTCCTAGCCAATATCGTATTGTCCACACACCAACAGTTGACCCATTAGTCAGGGACTTGTGGACAAAGTGATCTAGCCATTGACTTTCACTTCTCAGTAAGATGTGGGGATTCATTAAGTGTTGCACAACCTATAGAGAGGCATGGCATGTAAATCCCAGAATGTCATTGTTACACTGTGCTTGACGCTCATCACACCTATCGACAACTGTAACAGCCACAAAGGTTCCACAGTAAACCAAAACATAGTGTACATAACATGTCCTGTGCAGACCATGTCAAAGCCTTAACTGTGTATTCTGTCTCCTACAGGCTTTGGAGGGGAGGTGTCAGACCCCACTGTGTACCTCCTGCATATCCAAGAAAGGACTAGCATATGAATTACCTGTTCTACATACCTACACTTTGACTGTGGTATAAAAAAGATATGCTGGAGAGACAGGTATGTAAGCCAGACACTACACCCTATATATAACAGGTTCCCCATCCATTTGAAGTACACTTGTGCTGTAATGCACATCATGTGCAAGTTACACAATGGGATGCAAAACAACACAATCATAACTGGTTTAGGACAAATGTCTGTAATGGACACAGGGAAATTGTAGGTGGTTCATCTCCCGCACCACAGCTTGTAGATGTGTCAGCTCCCAAAACCCTACTTACACTTATCAAGGGTATCAGACCTTGTCAGAGATTAAGGATGCATGAATAGGCTGAAAGACACCATTGTTCTTGTTAGCCTGTTATACACACATGAAGCTATGGAGCTATGCACCTATACTGCTTTACCTTTCTGAAGACATTTTTCTTCTGTGCTGACATTCCATCCTGTGCTCTGACATTTATGGGTTTATTGTAGCTGTGTACCCATAGGTGTGTCCTACACAGTCCTGAAATTGAAACATAAACAGTTCCATGAGGCACCTTTCATTGTGTAGGTATACGGCCATAACAGCATCACCCAACATAATGTACACAAAATAATGTGGTTTACCCATTAGAAATTGCAGCATAAAATAATTGTCAGTGACCAGTACATGTGGCATCTAAAAGGTAACAGTGGTTGAAGTAAATACTTAGTAATTTACATAGTCACCCTGTGCATCAGACACACAGCTTCATTTACCTGCATCGATGACAGGGATGTGGCACAGGTATCATCACTTGCACAGGGTGTTGTGTGGGGCTGCAGGAGACCTAGGCTGACCCAATCGGTTGGCAAGCATGTGTGGGTCAGGAAGGGAAGCAGGCAAGATGGACCATGGAAATGTACCATGTGTGTCTGTAGGTGTCCTGATTGTGACAGTGGTGTGCAAGTGTCTGCGTGAACACAGTCAAGCTCAGTGCTAGCTCCACATGTCCGTATGTTGAACAGCTTTGAACCGTGCATGGTAGAGCTGACAGTTCATCATCTCTGCACCCGAACATGGGAATTGGCTCTGTCAGGAGTTGCACTGGCACCTCCATTACCAAGGACAGAAGCAGGGCTATTACCTGAGGGTGACTGCTGTCTGCTGGGACTGTGTCCTCCATGGGAATGCCCAGGACCACGAGCCCATGGCCTGCCATATCTTGGAGTGGACAGCACACTCCCCTCTGGAGCGCTGGATGTACTGCCACTATGGGAGCATGATTGTGCATGGCCACATGGACTCTCAGCAGATGTAGTTGCTGACCTATGTCCATGAGTCCAACGCTTAACTCTAGCCAGACATTTCATCACAGACCATGTGCATTCCAAGACAGTCTGTGATCTGTCTCAGACCAGCGTCTTTCCAGTGCATCAGTCAACCGATGCAGGTTATCAGCAACATGGTGGAGGCAGTCACGGATGTCAAACTCTGCTGCATCCATAACCCTGAGCATTCATCTGGAGTTCTTTTTGGAATGTGCCTGTGCCTCCATGAGGGCCGTACACACACGCTGAGTGACACGTGACAAGACACTTGCAACAGGTGGCGGAAGAACAGGAGGCCTCCTATGAGCACCGCTATCAATCCACAGGTGTGGTACCTCACTATCTCTTTGGCTATGGCCAGTATCGACACTCACTGCAGCCATAGTAACCACACTTTCCTGTTCAGTGTCCCCACTCTCTGACTGTCCAATACTTGTGGCCTCAGTGGACTGGGTGTAAGTAGGCATACTGACTATGTATGGTGGTAATGAGGACAGAAGAGGGATGTAAACCTCTGTGACAGAGTGAGCCCCTGTAACCCCACCTGTGCCTCACTTTGGCCACCATCATCATCAGAGTCTGAAGAGACACTGACATCATGTTGTGAAGGAGACAGAGACCAACCCTCCGGTCACCTGTGTTAAGAAAGGGAAAAGTAGTACATTAATACCTGCACTACTATGCTTTGCAGTACTATGTTGCAATATATGTTAAGCTGTATACAATGTTATCACTTTTACAGACTTGTTTGACCCCCAACCTCATAGAGTAGGACATGAGGACATTATTTTCAAACAAACCTCTGTAGTTACTTGTAAATAAAAGCTTTTTACACAAACATCTCATGAGCAACAATGATGTACACTGGGGACATTTGGCAAAACTCTCCTTAGTTGACACATTTGGCAATGTGTAATGTCCTGACAATGCTGTCAAATCTATCAGTGTGGTCACACCTACAAGGCATAGGTATGACTCTAAATGTGTGCAGTTGGCAATCATGCAGGCAGGACATCAATCCAGCCAGCAGGTCTGGGATGACACATTAGCAAATGCATTACATCTACATCTCTAACAAAACAGTGTTGTGCTTACCAAGACCAGGAGCCTGGCCTCATCCAATTCCTAACGGTTCTGTGAAAATTTGAGGGAGAGGTAATGTAAACAGCACCACATGTTGCACTATAACAGAATAATATGTCTAAATATCTTACATTTACAGTAGCTACTATGTTAATTGTTATGTTGGTCACAGTTTGAGCATGATATTCAAACTGCAGCTAATCTCTTCCCCCCCCCCAAAAGAAACACCTGACACCCACATAAAACTATGTACACCCTGACTCACTAAATGCTACAGTATTCCAATGCTGATCCAACCAAGCATACCTGGACGCTCTTCTTGTATGAAAATGGTAGGACTGTCTGATGGATGCCTGGGAGCTGTCCTGTATTCCTAGGTTCACCAGGAATTCCTTAGTGGCTAACAGTGGTTGTTCCTCCGCAGTCCCTCCACAAGTGACACCACAATCCCTGCCCATGTCTGCTGCTCTTCTGCATGCATTGCTGATCATATTGGCACAGTGTCACACCTGCTCATATGTTTTGCTCTGGTGACAGCATTCACATTATGGACCAGGTCAGCTCACATTGTTGCCCCTCTTCCCTGTTTGGCCTCCCCCTGGACAGTAGGATTTGGTGGTGTTAATGTCATTTTCGGCATCTGTAAATGGGCTCTGGCATCGGAGATAAGTATTTCCTGAAAGACACCAAAATGGGAACATGTCAGGATCACATACATGGAGTACATATGTAGACATACAGCACTAACAGATGGCTACCAGTATTCACTGTTTGATTACACATCTCGTATTCAACACTGTGGAAACATAGTAAGGGTGTGGATGCAACCAATAATCAGCTAATGTGAGAGTGTTCAATCTCGCCGTTTGTTCTTACACCTGGGTTCGGAGCCGATCCTCGGCTCCGTGTCGGCCGCTTGGCAAGCTCTGCATCGAGAAGAAGCTCGAGACCAACCTAACTCCCACAATCCCCCTCTGCCTTTACCTCAGATCTAGTTTGCCGCTGCAACGTTCGCATCATTTTTGATGAGCTCGGACCACCTCAAGCTAAGATTAATTATTTTCTTATATTTCTTCTATTTTCTCTTAAAATTTGTTCTTAAAGTAGACTGTGTGTGTGTGTGAGTAGTGTATCGAGGGTTTCTCGGTTCCGTATATAGTTTTTTTTATATACTTTATTAGAGTTTTCCCTCAGGGCCTACCCCACCCTTTAACTTCTGGATTGACTACTGGATTGACTATTTTACAGGATTTGACAAAGTTTTTGCTGGATTAGACAAATTTACTGGACTGGACAATAATATTGGCTATTTCACTGTTTGCTGTACCTAACTTTGTAACATGTCTGAAAAAGCTAAGTCAGGCTTCAAACGGTGCCAATGTGGACAGAAGATGTCTGTCACAGACAATCATAGTTCCTGCGTCTACTGTCTTGGCCCTCTCCATCTGCAAGAAGACTGCTCCATCTGTCATTCTTTCAGTGGAAGGGTCATGACAGATAGGCGCAGGAAACTTATGGATAGGGGCCTTTTGAAGCCTGCGTTCCAAGAGGCTCTGGATGCATCAGACCAGACATCCAAATCCTCGAAGGAATCGAAGACGTCGGAGCCCAGGTCATCGGCTACGAGCTCTTCATTCAAAGTTCGATCACCGGTTCCACAGACTTCGGGGCCAAGTGTTGAACTGTTGTCAGTTGCCGAGCCTCGAGTCTCGGCACTTTTGAGGTCGGCTCCATCTTCGATTCCTTCAACGCGTTCTTCCAGGCCCCTCTCCGACACCGATGTAGACCGCGTGGTGCAGAAATTGATGGAGAATACGGCCTTGTCCAAACTCATCTCTGTCTCCTCCCAGTTGGTGTCGAGACTCGAAGGCCTTCCCTTATCTCCACCTGTTCCTCCTCCGAGGCCTATCCAGTCTTCGGAGCCGGGAGAGGCTGATCTGGTGATTGTGGAGCCCTTGGTGCCAGAACCGTCCCTTTCTCGGTCGGCTCCGTTCACCTCGACTCCGTCGGAACCGGTACCGGAGTCTCGGAGCCGAAGATCCATCCTTGGATCCGGGACTGAGAGTCGGACTGATGTTTCGGTTCCGACGCTCCCTCTCGGGGCCTCAGCTCAGATTGACTCGGCTCCATCCTCGGGGTCGATGCCTTCGGTGCCTGTCTCGGGAATTCTTCCGATTTCTACGGAACCGGGAGATACCTCGACTCGGGACCCGGGAGCCTTCGACCTCATGAGGAAGGTGTTGTCTACTCAGACAACCACTTCAGCAGAAACAGTTTCTCCTTCCCATAAAGGACCGTTATCCTCCTCTGCACCCACGGCTACATCTAAGCGTCGAGCACCAGTGTCTCAGCCACCCCTGGAGGGTGCCCCCTCTTCCTCGGAGGCTTCCTCAGATGTCCCCCCGTGGAAGTTCCGAGGAAAAGATTGTGTAAGAGGAGACACTTGGATTCTCCACAAGAATCCTTGACATCGGATACTGACTTGGATGAGTCAGAAGGGTCCCCAAAGTCACCCTCAGAGGATGTCTCCTTTTCTGACATTCTGGAGATCCTAAAGCAGAGAGGTGATTGGCAATCCCTTCCCCCTTCTGAGGATGAGTCAGTTTTGCTGAAGGCATTCGGTGCTCGCCCTTCTTCCTCCTGGGTTACTCCGCCCTTCGATGAGTTGATGGAATTGATTGCTCGAAGGGCGTGGGAAGCACCTGACACTGTGGAGCCAGTCCCTAGAAAGCCCAATAAATATATTACTGCCCCCCAAGATAAGGCTTATCTGACAAAGGGAGTGCCAGTGGACACTATGGTGGTGGCAGCAGCCACGAAAAAGGAGATGTCTGAATCTTCCTCATCTGTCCATCCGCCTAACAGAGATTCTAGGACTATGGACAGGTACGGGAAGCGCATTTTTAGTTCAGCGGCTTTTTCCATGCGATCCCTGAACTATTTGACCCATTTCACACGATTACAGAGGGATCTAATCAAAGAGTTGGGAGATACCCTCCAGGGTACTACAGATGCTGCTGTCTCGGAGAAAGTTACAGCACATCTCAATACCCTTACATCTATTGTGAACTCATCCATGAGGCTGATATCATACGCAGCCGAAGGATCGAGTAGGGCAGCGGCTTCAGCGATTGCTCTTCATAGACAATCCTGGATGCGCTTATGCTCCTTTGCGGAAGCCTTCAAGTCTTCCTTTACTAACACCCCATTTGATGGTGCCACTCTCTTTGGCCCCAAAGTAAAGGAGACCCTTACCCGGTGTGAGCAAGAGGGAAAGACTCTGTCTGCTGTCGGAGTCCGTTTTTCCACCCCATCCAGACCGTACCCCAAGGGGCAACGTGGTGGAAAAATGTGGTTTCGAAAACCCCAAGGTTCTTTCCCAGGCACACAGGGTGATGCCCCCTCTAGAGGCAGAGGAGGGGGCAGAGGTGGAAGACGCCGCCCTGGCAGCAGAGGGGGTCCGCAAAACCAAGGTGACAGGGATACACCCCCTGGGAAACCTTTCCAGCACTCCTGAGAGGAGGCCCAACTGTCCTGCTCTGGAGGCAGTCGGGGGTCGCTTAGCTTTATACCCTCAGGCCTGGCAAAGTCTTACATCAGACAATTGGGTAAAAAGCATTGTTACCAGAGGTTACAGAATTCCCTTCCTATTGCCCCCAATTCCGCAGAAAAGACTCCCAGATGTGCCGCCCCATCTGCGAGGCCCTGCAGCTATAGAAATTTCAAAGCTGCTAGAAAAAAGAGTCATCCAACCAGTCCCAGCGGACCAAAGAGGATTCGGAACTTACTCAAGGTTCTTTTTAGTTCCAAAAAAGACAGGGGACTGGAGGCCAATTCTGGACCTAAGCAGTCTCAATATCTTCATCAAGAAAGAAAAGTTCCGGATGGTCACGCTTCAATCGATCCTTCCATTCTTACAGAAGGATGACTGGATGTGCTCAATAGATCTAAAGGATGCATACTACCACATCAAAATGGCCAGGGCGTCCAGGGATCACTTGCGCTTCCGGCTGGGAGCCAGTCACTTTCAGTTTCGAGCCCTGCCCTTTGGTCTGACCTCAGCCCCCAGGGTTTTCACCAAATGCATGGCAGTGGTAGCATCTCACTTGAGATGCCTGGGATTCCAGGTGTTTCCGTATCTGGACGACTGGCTCCTTTCTGCTACCACCCAGCGTCAACTGATTCAGGCCAGGGATTACACACTACAGTTTTGTGTTCATCTCGGAATTTCTGTAAATTTCGAAAAATCTTTACTACAGCCATCACAGCATATCTCATTCATAGGAGCAGAATTGGATACGCGTTGTTTAATTCTAAGGCTTCCTCCGGAAAGGATAGCTTCACTACAAAGCCATATATCTCTTCTTCTTTCATCCAGAAAATCCCCAGCAAAACTGGTTCTGAAGGTTTTGGGTCTCATGGCAGCTTCTCTCATTGCGATACCCTTGGGAAGACTGCACATGAGAGTTCTACAATAGCTACTGTTTGCACAATGGTCATTCCAACAGTTACCCCTGACACACGAAATTCTCATCACGAGCATATGCAAATCACACCTGGCCTGGTGGCTCCGGACTTGCAATCTTTCCAGCGGGAGACCATTTGTGCTACCCACGCCGACAGCTACGGTGACCACGGACGCTTCCCTGATAGGGTGGGGGGGCATCTTTCAGGGACAGACAGTCCAAGGCAAATGGACCAATTTAGAGTACAATCTGCACATCAATGTTCTAGAGTTGAGGGCAGTGTTTCTAGCGTTGTGACACTTTGCTCCCCTTCTTCCTCTAGGGACAATTGCAGTTCAGACGGACAACATGTCCGTAGTCTGGTACATAAACAAACAAGGGGGAACCAAGTCTTATCAGCTATGCAGAGAGACCATGAGAATCTGGCAATGGGCGGAGTCCATGGGTTGCTTTCTGATAGCAACGCACATCCCGGGGTCATCCAACGTCATAGCCGACAGGTTGAGCAGAGCAATCCTGTTACCTCACGAGTGGTCCCTCAAACAGTCAGTTGCGAAGGAAATTTTTCGCAAGTGGGGCCAGCCTTCCTGCGATCTCTTTGCGTCTCCAATGAACGCCAAATGCAGGAGCTATTTTGCCCTATTACCCCCTCCAGGGGAAGTCCCCAGGGACGCTCTGGTTCACGATTGGCCCCCGGGTCTCCTTTACGCCTTTCCTCCCTTTCCCCTGATTGCAAAGTTTCTGCAGAAAGCCAACAACCTGCAAAGGACGATTATCCTCATTGCCCCATTCTGGCCTCGTCAAATCTGGTTTCCCTTTCTTCTGGCACACCGCATTCGGGAACCCTGGATCCTGGACCCGGAGCCGGATCTACTGACCCACTCGTCAGGGGCTCCCCACCCTTCGCTACTTTCCCTCAGACTAGCAGCTTGGCTGCTCCGCTTCCCTACTTAGCCAGGTCTGATCTTCTTTCGCCTGCAGTTCAGAATATACTAGTGGCTTCTCATAAAGCTTCCACTACAAAGACTTACACTAGTAAATGGAAGCGTTTTGTCCACTGGGCAAATACACAGCAATTGGACCCTGTGATAGCTCCTTTAAATAAGATCTTAGAGTTTTTGACCGAATTGTTCCACCAAGGAGCTTCTCCTGCCACTTTGAGAGTGCAATTGGCTGCCATTTCCAACTTTCATGTGGAAGAATGTGGGGCTCCTATTATGGCTCACAGACTTTGTAAGGCCTTTCTGAAAGGATCTTTCCATATTAGACCACCAGTTAGAACTCTGATAGAGTATCTCTTCGCACTAATCCGTCCTTTCTCCCCAAAGTTTGCTCCGTTAATAACATTAATCAATCCATTGAGCTCCCTACCTTTTTCAAAAACCACTCCAATAAGTTGGAATATATGTTACACAAGTTGGATGTTCATAGACAACTTAGATTTTACTTGGATAGAACAAAGGATCACAGAAAGACAGACCAGCTTTTTATAGCCTTTGCAGACAGCAGGAAAGGTATGGCAGTTACTAAACGAACCCTTTCCAAATGGCTAACTGATTGCATTATTTTTGTTTATGCTGCTTCGGAACAAACTTTACCTGTCAAGCCCAAGGGGCACTCTACAAGATCGGTATCTACATCCCTGGCTCATGCAGCTCGCCTACCATTAGACACTATTTGTGCAGCTGCCACTTGGTCTAAACAACATACATTCATTTCTCATTACAAGGTAGACAGGGTTTCTAGGGACAGGGCAACCTTTGGTTCCACTGTGCTCAGGAACGTTCTCCCGAGAGTTCCTCAGGAACATGGAGCTAGGGACGCTACCCAGGTGTAAGAACAAACGGCGAGATTGAACACTCTCACATTTAGAAGTTATGTCCTTACCATAACGTTCCATGTGGAGTGTTCATCTCGCCTTTGTTCTTACATTCCCACCCTCCTACCCTCAGGAAGAACGTCCAGTTTGGTGTCTGGTTTGGTTTCTCCTGCTTCTGCCTTACACAGTTGTTGTGTATATATGTATATATATATATATATATATATATATATGTTTGTCAGCTATGTTGTTCTTGGCATGAATGTGTTATTCTCTCTGTTGATTTCTGGTTTGCTTGCAAACTAGATCTGAGGTAAAGGCAGAGGGGGATTGTGGGAGTTAGGTTGGTCTCGAGCTTCTTCTCGATGCAGAGCTTGCCAAGCGGCCGACACGGAGCCGAGGATCGGCTCCGAACCCAGGTGTAAGAACAAAGGCGAGATGAACACTCCACATGGAACGTTATGGTAAGGACATAACTTCTAATTTCTGTTTTTGCCATGACAGATACTGATGTATGATCACACACTCAACACAGAGGTCCATTGTAGTGTGGCACCTAGGGGTAAAACACCCCTTATAATATATAAAAACAACAGTGCCAGACAAATAGCTCTATAGTATTACAACTGCTGTCAAGGGAAATTTCCAGGAGACCGGTGTACCTAATTAACAAAAATCATTCTACCCTTACTGTACTCTAGTTCTTCTGTAGGTGTAACACATCTGGAGATCAATGACATCAGTGCAGTTCTAAGAAAGGCTTAATGAAGTAATCCCCATTCCTCCTAAGTATAGGTTCATAGGTAGGTACTAGGCTATCTGCCCAAGGGCCTACGTAAGCCTAGCCAACAAGGTTCCCTGGCTTATGCCACCCAAGAAAGTTATTTTCCTGTTCCACTGCCGAGCAGAGAGACAGAAGTGATCCCCGGGGTGTGTTTCCTATTTCCCATCCACTCATCAAGATTTTTCTTGAAGAGTGATAATGAAGAACTTTGCTTGACATAGATGGGTAGCCTGTTCCAGAGTATGGAAAGTCTCTGGGACAAGAATCTATCCCTCCAGCATGTCCTGTTTATTGTGGTGACAAGGTTTAGGTCCCTAGAGCATGTAACTCAGAGGGATTGGGATTTCTTTAGGTGTAGCATGTCCAACAGCTCTGGGTTTGACATAGCTTTATATGTTAGGCAGAGATCACCTCTGAGTAGGCGATATGCTACGGAGTAACGCTGGAGTTTTTTGAGGCAGTCAGTGTAGGGCATTTGTTTGAGGCCAGTAATCCTCTTTGTGAGGGACTTCTGTGGCCTTTCCAGCTGCTGCAGATGTCTTGTGAGGTACATTCCAAAAGGGGCGTTGTACTCTATAATGGGTCTAATGAGTGTCGAGTAGAGGGGAACAATTACCTCTTTTTTCCTGGATGAGAACCCTTTTATGATGAGGTGTGCCACGTAGAAGGACTTCCTGACTACTGTGGCAATGTGACTATCAAAGGAGAGACTACTGTCCACCTGGGTCCCAAGGTCTCTTATCACACATTTGGTGTTAAGTAGATTGCTGCCTATGTGGTAGTTCATGGGTACAGAGTTTTTACCAAAGGGGATGACACTGCACTTTTTGGCATTGAGCTTGAGGCCATGGCTCTGACACTAGGCATCTGTCTCAGCGAGGCCCTTCTGTAGGATGTCCACATCATTTCAGGACTTCACTATGGCTCCTAGTTTGCAGTCATCTGTGAACTTCATTAGCCAGAGGCCTTCTGTGTTGGCCAGTACTTCAGAGAAGTAGATATCAAACATGAGAGGTCCCTGTGGTACTCCACTTGTTACTGCTTTGAGGTCAGATTTGGAGTCTGCAACTTTTACAGTATGGGTTCTGTCAGTGAACCAGTTGGCAACCCATCTTGTGACGTAGGGATTTATACCTAGTTAAGTGAGTTTAGCTATAATTCCAGAATGGGGGATGATGTCGAAAGCCTTGGCGAGGTCAAGATAGGCTGTGTGAACCACCTTACCCTCATCTATGACTTTGGTGACTGCCTCAAAGAAGTCGATCAGGTTCAGGAGGCATGATCTGCCTTTCACAACCCCGAACTGGGTGGGATCCAGAGTTTGGAAGTTACCAATGTCTTTGTTTATGAGTTCCATGATGATACGTTCCATGGCCTTGCAGACCAGGCTCGTCAGGCTAATAGGTCGATAGTTCCCAGGATCAGTGGTGGCTCCCCCTTTGTGGAGTGGGATAACTGTTGCTGTGTGCCATTCAGTGGGCACAAAGCCTGATGCGAGGCTATTATTGAACATGGTGCTTAAGTGGGAGCCAGTTCGTTCTGAAGTTTGTGTAAAACGCAGCCTGAGATGTTGTCCGGTCCCATGGATGCTTTTTTTTGGCTTTAGAGAGTGCAGCTTTTACTTGCATAGTTGTGATTACAGGGACTCTGCGTTCTTCCTGTATAGATATGGGCCCTTTAGGGGGTGAGGGGTGTAAAATTAGCACTGAACCAATCTGCCAGGATGTTGGCAATATCAGTTGGTTCTGTAATTTTCGTGCCTTTGTGCTGTAACTCAAAGCAGATCTGGGTGTTGCCATTGAGATTCTTGACATAGCTATAGAATGCTTTGTGGTTGTCCTTAGAATTAGTGGCAATTTTGTTTTCGTAGCTAGCTTTGGAGGATCTTATAAGGGATCTCAGCTTCTTACTGAGGCTGCCTAGGGAGCTCCTCCACTCATGGGATTTTACTCTCTTTTGCAACAGTTTCTTCCTTCTCTTGTACAGTTTGTTTATGGCAGGGGACCACCAGATTGGCTTCCTTTTTTGGAGGATAGCATCTTGGTTCTGTTTGGGATAGCACGATCCATGCACTCGTGTAAGTGCTTATAGAGTGCATTTGTGTAGGATTCAGCAGTTGTAACTGTATTGTCCATCTGCATGGGTGTCATGAAGTTCACCACTTCTGTCTTAAGAAGCATGAAGTTGGCTTTGGAGAAATTTTTTACAGTGGTTTCCATAATGGGGGGTGGGGGCGGGATGTGGATATCAAGGGTGATTTTCTTATGGTCGGATCGGACCAACGAGGAGTTGGCTTTAGGTGTGGAACACAGGTCACTCATGTTGGTAATGACTAGGTCTCGTATATTTTTGCCTCTGGTGGGGGTGTGGATAAGTCGATCCAGGGCATTGGAGTTTATGAATTCCAGAAAGCGTTGAGCTAAGGAGTTGTACTCGAGTAGTTTTCCCAGTTAATGGTGGGGTAGTTGAAGTCGCCCATTATTAGGGTGTTTGGTTGAACCCTAATATTTTTCAGTACATCAAGAAAAGAGGAGTGGGAATCCTGGGGCATGGTGGGGGATCTGTAGCAAGCTACAATTTGGATTGCAGTTTTGCCCAGAGTTAGTTGCACTTGGATAACCTCAGATGCATTATGCTGAGCAACTAGCCTGGAGGTGTGGATATCCTTAATAAATATGGACACACCTCCCCCTTTGGGTGTTTCAGTCCAGGTTACATGGCTGAAAAGTGTGGTATGAGTTATAGCCTGGTAGTGCAAGGGTGCTCTCTGGAGCCTTGAACCAGGTCTCAGTCACTGCACAGATATCGAGGTTCTCCATTTTAAGGAGTGCCTCGAGTGAGTGCATTTTGAGATTTAGACTTCTAGCATTGAATAGCATTACCCTCAGTTTTTGCTTGCCTGTTCCTGTTATGGTGGTGAATTTGTTATTTGAACCTTGCCTAAAAAAGGCACTATAGGGGCAACAAGAGCCTTAGCCAGTGTCCGGAATCCCAGGGGTGACAGGTGCAGGCCATCTGTGGCAAAGCATCGTGGTCTGTCGGCCATGTCATCCCAAGCAGACAGATACTGGATCCCCTTAGAATGACACCAGAAGCTTAGCCAATTGTTGAAGTCAATCATTTTGTCCTTGTATTGTGGTATCATTCGGGGCGATGGCAGAATGCTACTCAGGGCTAGGGTCATACCTGCCTGGGCTACAAGATTGGAGAGCTCTTCCATGTCTCTTTTCATGTAGTCCAGGGAGGTATGTCTCCAGCCTTTCACACCAACATGGACAATGACAGAGTCATATTTGTACTTGTTGTGGAGTGACCTGAGTGCGTGGGTTATGTGGCGGATCCTGGCACCCAACAGGCAGCTGACAGTAACCTTCTTCTTTAGCCTGGTGAGTGGGACATCAGTGTGCCTGACTATAGAGTCACCTATGACTACTGTGTTGGGTGTGTGGTTGGGTATGTTGTTTTGCCTTATTGGTTGTGGTTGAGTGGCACACTGAGTCTGTGGGCTGTGTCTCATTTGGGTTGTGTTGGGGGATGGAGGTTGCTTGCATTTCTGCTTTGGAGGTCTCTGTTGCTTAGACAGATTATTATTGAGAACCTCCATGAATGTTTTTGTGTTACTATGTGTGGATTTTGGTGGTTTAGATTTAGTGAGACTATGTGATGAGTGTGATGTGGTGCAAATGTTTACCTTCTCCTCATGACTGTCAAGTTCAGTCTTGGTTGGAGAGAGCTTTAGTCTCAAGATGCCCAGATTCATCAGATAGACAGGCGAGAACAATGGGAGCTGACCCTTGGACATGCCTGAATAAAAAACTATTTTCCTCTAGATAAGTGGGGAAAGTGAGTACAAGAGCTGTTTTTCTCTAAGCAAGTGAGAAAAGTAAGTACAAAAACTGTTTTCCTCTAGGTAATGAGGAAGATTGAGTGCTATAGTAATTAGTAGCTTATTTAGTGCTTACAAGTTCTGAACAAGTGGTGAACATGAATAAGCAAATTTAAGTGCTAAAACTAAGAATCTGTATATGCACTAGACGAGTTACAGGACAGAAACAAGTGCAAATGCAGGCTTTCAAATCAGAAAGTTGAGAGAGATGGAAGAGATTGCCCAAACGGCCAGTAACTACAATTTCTGGGCCAGAACCACTCCTTATGTGGTAGACAGGTTACCTAGTGCTTACCACTCCCACTGATAAGCTAGAAGGCTTCCCTCCAACACAGAAAGACTTGGGCTCAGAAGCTTACATACAGTCCTGGATACAGCAAATCTGTATCTGGATGCATCATGGAAATATAATGGTTACATACCCAATGGGGTACAATACTCCTGTGTTGAAAGGTACAGATGCGTAAATCTGCCAGTGAGTTCACGCTGCAAAGTAACTCATACACAATGGTTCTCCTAGCTAGCTATTTGCCCTTTTAACATGATTCTCATTAGCAAGTGATTGCCTCTGAACCGATCTGTGCTACTAAAATGTTAATTGCAGCCAACACTTCTAATTTGCAGTGTAATCAGCCAATCCCATGCAACCACTGAACAAGACATAGGGCCTCAATGTAGACTGCAACCCCTTTCTAATATGTTGGGGGGCAAATTACTGAGGTACAGATACTACATCATTGCAGAGAGAATGTCTGTAGCAGCTAATTTTACATACAAATATGTGTGCTACAGACTGAAGCTGAAGCTGCTGTTGCTGCAGGCAATAGCCATAAGCAGAGAGGGTGAACAATTTGCAGGACAACAAGCTTTAAGAGTAAGTGTGGGACCTGTGGCAGTCTTGTTGTATAGGCAGAGCCAGATTGAGGGTACCCATCCCACTGGAAATTAAGGTGTGTGTATGTCAGTCAATGGCATCAGTAATGCAATAAAAAGGCAAAATGCTTGTTGTGTCCTAGAAAAAGGTAGGGGGTACATATGTCATGCAGTTGGACAGCTGCCAAGTCACACGTTATGTCATGGTAGTCTCCTTTTAAGTGTGTGCTGGCAACCCTTGCATCTAGCACAACCTCCATGTATCTATGTTACTTGTGCAGCTGTGGTTGTCTGTGATATCACTAGCATATCATTGTGGGCTGCAGTCTGATATTACTGGGCCACAATTTCAGTACAGACTTACACATCCACTGAGAATTCAGACTAATGCCTGACCTGACATTCTCTGCACTTTCTAGTGTTGTACTATGATTAGTTAAGAGTGGCTGTATCTGTAGGCCTTTGACCTCTATTATTTAGATGCAGACATTCCACTTGTACTGCTTTGGGTGGATAAATTGGTGAGACAGACATAGATATCACAATTTATAATGCTGATGTCCACATACATGCATTTTCATTGCTAGAAGCAGCTGTAGTTGAACCCAGGACCACGTGTACCAAAAAGTTATGTTCTCACTGCATTTTACAGACTGAGCTACAGTCACTGCTATAGCAGGTGTATTTTTTTACATGTATGCATCATTCTACAGTTATCTGCTGTTACATACAGCAGTTACAGCTATTATATGTGTATGGCTTTAGAGTGCTGCATTTGTATACCAGAGTCCCAGTTAAAATCCTATTTTCCATTAATGTTTTAACAAGTGTATTCTTATATGTTTCACATACAGTTGCAGGGTTACCTGCTATTAGGTACCTCACTTATGTCTAATCTTGTGTGTGACTTTATTGTGATGTATTTATCTACTAGACTGCCAATTACAGTACTATTTTTCTATTACTGTCTTAGCTGATTTGTGCTGTGTGGTGCCCTGCATCACTTAAAACACACTTGATGGTAACTTGAGCTTTACTATGTTTTGATTAAAACACTTGTGTTAATTAGCAGCTGTGTGACTTGGCGGGTTGATCCACTGCTCTGCAGGTGCGATGGCCCTAGGTTCGAAATAGGGCACAGGTGTACTTTTTGAATGTGATTAATATTGTTTCAAAAGCTTATGTGAATGTAGCTGTATTTAGCATAGCTAAGTGATGTGGTGCCCTATCCTGCGTCTTGCAAAAAAATCTTTAAAGAAAAGAAAAATGGGGAGAAAGGACACTGGTGAAATGGAGTGCAAGCAGGGGAAAAACATAGTCAAAGGCATGTAGGGATGATGTGCAGGGTGGCTGTAGGAAAGGACCACAGCTATCCATTTCTTCAACAGCAGCAACTGTGCACTTTCACAGATCTTGTTACTGAATTTGGACTGTCACCTCCAGAGAGGGGTGACAACAACATAAATGTGTTAAGCCAGTTGGACCGAATTAAGTGTGACCAGTGGATACGTGCGAAATGGAGAGCTATGTATGTGATTTTTTTTTTTTGGGGGGGGGCAGTTTTTTTTTTTTTTTAAGGTGAGAGTGGAATGTTGGGGAAGGGACGTGAGAGAGGTAAGTTGGGAAGGTGAGGAAGCTTTTGCAGACAGACAAGACAGCAGACAGGGTTGGTGTGTGACACAAGAGGGAGGTAAACACCTTGGATGTGAAAGCTGTTGTGGAATCCTAGTCCCATGAACATCACACATGGTAGCAGTGCAACTCAAGTCATCACCCATGGGACTGTCAGCACTGCTCCTTCACTGCTCTTGTGGAGGCAGTGGTGGATGTTGGTGTCTGGGGTGAGGCTGCCCCCACCAGGATGGACAGCATGCTCTCCATCCGGCGTAGGTGTGCACCAAGAGTTTGGCACAGCAACCCATGCACCATGCCCAGCATTTCTTCACAGGTGACAAAATCACCACCTCCATTTCCACTCCCAGAGTGGGGCCCAACTCCAGCATGAGGGGCAGAACTACCTGACACTGCAGGTAGTGCAGGGGCAGCAGAGGGAGCACCATCAGACTGCAGCCCAGACATGCTGGGCCCTGGTGCCATGGCCAGGGAAGCCAAGGTAGGTGGATCACCAGGAACCGGCCTACTGTGTCGCACTGTAGTAAATTAAGTATAAATATAAGGTAACAATAAACATTACGATGAAAACGCGAATTGTTTGCTGTCCGTGAAGTGCGTTAATAAATTGAACTGTTTGCTATAAAGGATTGTCTGTTTCGCGATTTTTTGTGGCTCTTTGGATAATTATTGGTCTATTTGGGAGCTACAGCCAGCTTTTTGCTGAGTTCTAACAATAAACATAACCAAACAAATGTTAGTGTTAACATAATGGATATTATGAGGAACACAATAAATAATATAAAGGAAAGTATTTTAGCAAACCAGTATGAAATAATATATAAGGCCAACATAACAGTTACAAATAATATATTAATATCAAATCATAATAATAAATTAAAGAACGTAAGGGGTGGGGAGTGAGAGAAAAAATATCATTAGTAACTTTGCAAGTAATATTACTACACAGAATACTAATACATACATCTACAGATGTGCAACTGCGGTGGTGGTGCTGCGGTAGCGTTGTCGCCTCACAGTAAGACGTTGTCCTGTTCGATTCTCAGCTAAAAGCATCTTCTCTGTGGAAACATGCATGAATGGGCGTACCTTCGTCGAAGGTTGTGCGTCAGGGCAGGCAACTCAACACGTAAAAATCTACTGCCAATCATTAGCGGACCGGAGTTCCGCTGTGGCGACCCCTAACCGGGAAAAGCCTAAAGACACAACAACAACAACATCTACAGATGTGCAATTTCAGTTGTGAGTACAGTGACTGCAATTCTTGTATAGAAGATGTTGCATGTACATAGCTCTCAACCTGTTAGCATGGGACAGTATGGGCCAAGCACCAACAAATGCTGGTACACAGGCACAGATACAAGGAACTTTTTTACATAGTGTGCTCATACATTACTACCAGGTGTTCTGAAAACAGATTAGCCAATAAATTGGATTCCAAGTAATGTCATATATCTGCTAATCAAGGACCAGTCATATAGGTCAATAGGTGTGTACTAGGCTAATGGCCCTGGGATTACCCTGGCATCATGCCACCTGACCGTAGTTCCCAGTGCCTCTGTTGAGTACAGCCACTGGAGTTATCCCCAGGGTGAATTTTCTATTTCCCATCCACTCATCAAGATTTCTCTTGAAGAGGGTCATCGAGGTGCTCTTCTTAACATATATAGGAAGTCTGTTCCATAGCATGGCCAGTCTCTGGGTTATGAACCTGTCCTTCCAGTATGTTCTGTTGATTGTGGTAATGAGGTTGAGGTCTCTGCAGTGTGTGGTGTGGAGGAATTGGGATTTCTTTAGATACAGCATTTCTAACAGAGCTGGGTCAGACATGGCTTTGTAAGTCAAGCAGAGATCGCCTCTAAGTAGGTGATATGAGAGAGAATAGTTGAAGTTTTTTGAGTCTGTCCATATAGGACAAGTGTTTAAGGCCTAGGATCCTGTTTGTGAAGTACCTTTGTGGCCTCTTCAGTTGTTGCAAGTGTCTAGTGAGGTACATGCCAAATGGGGCATTGTACTCAATGACTGACCCAATGAGGGAACAGTAAAGGGAGACAATGACCTCTTTCTTCCTGGATGCAAAACCCTTAGTAATGAGATGTGCCATATAGGAGGACTTTCTGACCACAGTGGTAATGTGGTTATCAAAAGAGAGGTTGCTGTCAACCTGTGTTCCCAGATATTTTATAAGGCCTTCTGTGTTCAGTGGACTACCATTGATGTGGTAATTCACAGGAACTGGGTTTTTCCCAAAGGGGATGACAACATTTTCTGGCATTGAACTTAAGGCCATTGCTCTGACACCAGTCGGTGGTCTCAGTGAGCCATTCTGTAGGGTGTCAACATCACTTGGGGAGTTAACTCCCAACTTGCAATCGTCTATGAACTTTGTCAGCCAGAGCCACTTCGTGTTAGCCTGGACTTCAAAGAAATAGATACTAAACAGGAGTGGACCCAGGACCGAACCCTGTGGGACTCCACTCTTGACTAGTCCGCAGTCTGACTTGGAGTCAGCTACTTTCACACTGTGGGTTCTATCTGTGAGCCAGTTTGCAACCCACCTAGTGATATAGGGGTTGATGCCTAGCTTAGTGAGTTTTTCTATGATTCATGAGTGGGGAATGGTATCAAAGGCCTTAGCCAGATCAAGGTAGGCTGTATGAACCACTAGTCATTACATTCTTTAAAAGTATGACAGTCGAGAGGTATATTCGTTTACACTATGTACACTAGACAGCTGGTTATTTCTCAGCTGGCTGCCATGAGATTAGAACCCACAAGTAGTGACTGCAGGAATTGTGTGCACTTTATTTCAATATAATGAATTCTCAAAACACCATCTCCTTTAAGACTTTTATTTCAACATTTTGAGTGAAGTCCTACATTTGCACACATGCATAACTGTGTGTGGTATCACATTGGAAACCAAGTGCAGTGAATACGTGAATAATGAACACTTTAGTAGTTAAAGCACCATCACCTTTTACACTGTAATGGTTAATGTCACATGAAACCTGGCAGTCACACACATGTATAACGTAGTTAATATGCAACAGTTGACTGGTTTCTGATTAGAACACATATGCAGTGAATACAGGAATAAAGAAAACTTATTTGAAAAGATTACTTATCAAAGCACAAACCTGTTCTAAACTTTATTGATAATGTTCCTTAAAATCTGGCATTTAGACCCATGGATAGCAGTCCAGGACTTCAGTTACCTTACCCATATACCATGCTCATCGACTGGGTGGAATATACAGCATTATTTCAAACAGAATGACCAGAACACAGGCTTGAACCTTACATTGGTTATTGCACTACATTCATTTCAGACATTAGTGGATACATTCTTTATTCATTTACATTTAACAGTTGACTGGTGTCAGATTAGAACACACATGAAGTGAATGCAGGAATACTGAACACTTTTTATCTGAAAACATTACATATCAAAGCACCATCACCCTTTAGAATTTATTGATTAATGTTGCTTCAAGTCTAGCATGTAGACCATGGATAGCTGTGTAGAATGTCTAATAAATAACCCATATACCCTGTCCATTAATTGAGTGCAACCTACAGCATATTTCAGACAATGAGCAGACCAGAACACTGACTCTTAATAGTGGTAGACTCAAACATTAGCTGAAGTTTGGAAGCTATACTACACAGTACTGCATGTTTACTTGATTTCATTTGCTTTACCATTTCAGGTAGGCAGTCACACCTTACTAAGCATGTTACATTTCCCAGGTATGTCATACCTGACTGCAAACTCTGTAAATAATTTATTATGAGATTATGTTGTGCATTATTACTTTGACGTTTCCCTCCTTACCACACTCTCGCCTCATCCTGGCCAGGGGCCCTGCATGGGACTGGACATTGTGAGCTCTCTTGTGCAGAACCAAACCATTATGCATACCAGTTTTGCACAGATTCAGCTTGTATATTTCTAAAGTACTGCCAAACATACTTACATATCTGTGGGCTCTGCCTAGCCCGAGCTTCTTGGACCCAGGTGTCCAAGGTTCCCCTCTTCCTATGCTTCAGATCATTGTAGTGGTGATGAAACTGCTCATCAGTGCAGGGGATACCAGTAGCACTGGTAAGTTCCCTAGCCAACTGATTCCAGGCCTCAGACTTGTACTCTAAGCCCTGGTAATTGCCCTGTAGCAGCCAGGTTTCATAGTTCTTAACCAGGAGTCCAACAAAAACTTTGGACTTCTACACACCCCACCTCTGCACCCAAAAGCACACTCTGTCTCCAACACCACCAGGCATATCGACGGCCAAGTAAAGACTCCAATGAATGGTGTGAAATTCCCGCCTATTGGCTGCATTCTGCCCTTACACGTCATATTATAACTTTCAAAAAAGCTTCTCAATGCTTATTATCACTTAAACTCTCGCAACCATTTCAGTGAAGCTGAGCATCACGCAAACCATGTTTAAGCATAGCTTAGTAATGCAGAAATGATGTAGACCGTTGACCATGTTTAAGTGGTGCTTAGCATTGTGCAGCTTTTCTGAATGAAACAGTTTTTTAATTTTAAATTAAACAGATGTTTCAGTCGGTTTACTATCATTATTTAGAATCGCACTTGGTCAACCGCACTATGTTCGACAATGGAAAGTCGAACACAACAATATCGAACTTTAAAAGCAAGCCTAGGAACAGGTTTTAACATGGGTTGAGATAGGGGTTCACTGCTATTGCTGAACTACAAACCTCGCCCCTATCTCGACCCATATTAAAACCCGTTACTAGGCTTGCTTTTAAAGTTCAATATTGCTGTGTTCGACTTTCTGTTGTCGAACATAGTGCAGTCGACCGAGTGTGATTCGAAATAATGATAGTAAACTGTTTCAGTCACCTGACACATTTTCACAGCAATATATGTAAAATGCATTACTGCTCGGGCCTTGAACCCGAGACCTACTACACTGTAGGTAACAACTCAACCTATCTAGCCATTTGTATACTATAGGGAAGCATTATATCTTCACATATACTACTAAGATGCCTGTTACCATTGCTCAGAGAAGCTGCACAGGTTTGTGCATTGCTAAGCACAACACAACTACAATTAAATACATCTGGTTTCTATTTTTAGATGTCTTAACAGTGTTGCTCACCACTGCGCCACTCCACGCAAACAGGAATAGCAAAGAAAAAAAAGTACAATTGACAACATCTGGTTTCTATTTTTAGATATATACCAGATGTCTGCTGTAGATGTATAAGTGCAGCTTGGCATCATTAAGCACCGCATTGCACTGTGCAAACAGGGAGAAAATGCAATTGATTACATCTGGTTTCTATTTTTGGATGTATACCAGATGTCTCCTGTAGATGTATAAGTGCAGCTTGGCATCGCTAGCACCGCTATGCACCAAGCAGACATCACATAAAAATTAAAAAAAAAATGCTGTCCTGTGCTTACCTCCTGTCCAGGCATTTTCTGGACAGTCTGCAAGTATGGGACAGCCTGTACACTGTTGCTTACATGGATTCAAAATCCATGTTACTGTGGTCTCCCACAGCAGAGTGCCATCATTAATATGTATGGCATGCTGCCGAGGAGGACCCTTGACCATGTACACAGATACATTCTGTGTAGGCTCTACACAGAGCCTACACAGATTTTATTGAATGCTGAGGAATGTTTATCTCACAGCTTGTAATTTATCTGACAGACTTTCTAGGGGCAGGAAGTTAATTAAATTATACAGAGTACCACTGACTCAAAATACTTCCTAACCCTGAAGCAGACCCTGCAGTGATTTCCCTATCCTTTTTGGCTTCCACTAGACAAACTGATGCTAATCCCATTCTGTCTGACAAGGATGAGAAAACTTTTAACACATTTGGAACAAAAGCCTATTCTTCCACTTTAATGTTCAGAATCCCAAACTACAGGACTTGCATATTAGTTTTTACCTCTACCTTTGGAGAACTTGGGAAAAGTTAACTGTTAACTTTCCCTCTAATGAGGTGAGAATTATTTGAATGGCTCTCTACTTTCTGCTTTTCATGTAATAAAGCATACCTTAGTGTTCTATGGCCGTGCTGATAGTGTCTCAGAGCTGCCGTTTATGGGTCAGTCATGAGAAGACTTGCTTGGCTACATGCTCAGAATCTTCCTGAAAATATGAAAACTGAGATCATAAAATTTCTTTGGACAAGGAAGTTCTTTTTTTCCTCCTGCAGCTGAGGTGCTTAAGAGGTTTGGTGAGAGGAGAAACTGGTTCAAGGAGTGACCCAAATTTTCCAACCTTCCTATTGATTTTTAAGACAAACTGTTTCCTTCCACCTCAGCTCTCTTTTTCAAAAAACAGTTTAAACAGCAAGATGCCAATAAACAAGATTTTAAACAGCAGTAGCAAGGAGTCTCTGAAAAGAAAGCAAAACCTCACAAAACCAAACACAGTTCACCCCCACACACACAAGTAGAATCATACCTTGGCAATCTCTCTCTCTCTGAATCGAGGTCTTCCTTTATAGCACCAGATTGTTTTGGATAAATGGGTTCTAAAAGTAATTCAGCAGGGAGACACTAGGCAATAGGAGTACCTCCCTACTTTTCAAGGGGATTCCTTCTTGCTATGTAAACCAATAATCCTTTTTCCTTCAGTTCTGCAACAAATGTTCTCTCAGGGAGTTATAGAGCCTGTGGCTGTCAGCCAAATGGGCAAAAAGATTTTTCTAGTACTAAAGGGAGAAGGGGCAAGGAGGCATGTACTAGATCTCTCATTTCTCAGTCTTTTTTTTCCAGATACCAAATTATCTTTTGTCCCTTCATAGCTTTCCTGTTAAAACTGGTTTCATATTGCCATTGGCAAATAGTTTGGACTTTTAAAAATGTCTTTGTCAGCCTTACTTTATCAGTACTCTGTCTTATCCTTTGCGCTATCTACTGCTCCAAGGGTATTTTCAAAGTATGTAACCCCAGTAATTGTTTACTGCAGATTTCAAGGTATTCACATTGTCTTGTATTTGTATGATTGTTTTATATCTGCAGACTCTTCATAATTGGCAAGAGTCCTTAGCAAGTGTTGATAATCTTCTACCCATTTTGTGTTTTCAAATGAATTTGCAGAAATCTTTATCATTCTTCCTTACAGAATTGTTTTCCTGGAATGTCTGTTAAATTCTGCCCTGGGAAGAGCTTTTCTTCTTCTGGACAAAGTAGAGATGGTGCAAACATTCTTCCTGAGTTTTTCCAGCCAAAAACCAGGTGTCTTCTAGGGAATATCTCAGAATTCTGGGGTACATAGAATCTGTGATCATTATGATTCCACTGGCCAGGCTTCACAAGAGAAAGATCAGTGGTACTCCAAGTCAGCCTGGACTTGGTATCTATACATTTTCTCTATTCAGATCCCAATATTAGGGTTTGTAAGAAGGGAGGTTTTATGGTGTGTAGACCAGATCTCGGAATCCAGGTCTTCCTTTCTGCCTTCCATCTCCTTTTCAATCTGTCATATTAGATGCTTCAGACCTAGTATGGGGAGCAGTTCCAAAAGGTGTGGTACAAACTCAGACAAAAGCACATAAATGTGAAAGAGACAATAGCTATGATATCCTTTGAAAGCCCTAAATCAGCTCTGGTTTGCAGGACCATTACAAGTTTTTCATGCATAACATCACAGTGATGTGATACATGCCTTTGCATACATACAAGTGATAGACTGAGAAGTAGCAACTCAACTCACTTTGACACTTCAGGCTTTATACATTCCGTCAGAGCAAAACTTTGTAACAGACAAGCCAAGTAGGACCAGGGCAGACTCATAAATGGAAGCTTCACCCTGGGGTCTTCCAAGAATTGATCAGCTGTGAAGAACACCTCAAATCTGTTTGCTTTCTCTGAAAAAAAAAAGCTGAAGAAATTCTGGTCCAGTATTCTTTGCAAACAGGCCTGGAAGACAGATGCCTTCTCATTCTCATGGACAGGAATGTTCCATTATTTCTACTGATATCCGAGGTTATTCTAAAGAACAAGAAGGACTTTCCAGAGATTATGGTGGTGACTTGCCCTTGGCCAGTTTGGGCCAAAAGTACTTACTACAGCCATCCCCTCAATTGGATTTACTCACACAAGACAGGGGTTGCTTGATACACCCATGCCTAAGAACTCTTTGATTGTATGCTTGGACAATAGAATTTTGATACCTTTTAGGTGTATTTTTGCTGAAGATGTGCAGCATGTATTGAAGGAGGCTAAAATCTTGCTATTTAGAA